>NW_027256033.1:0-134047 GCF_045679555.1 Salvelinus alpinus
AGGAACACTGTGGACAGTTTTCAGCAAGTTGCAACATTGAAATACAGAAATAAACGCTTTTCCAAAAACAAGCTCTAAATCATGTTGAAATACAGAAATAAGCACTTTTCAAAAACAAGCTCCAAATCATGTTGAAATACAGAAATAAACACTTTTCCATAAACAAGCTCTAAATCATGTTTGATGCACTCTGTAAGTTAATTTTTTTCCAGTACTGTTTAATCAGGATGATAGGAACACTGTGGACAGTTTTTAGCAAGTTGCAACATTGAAATACAGAAATAAACACTTTTCCAAAAACAAGCTCTAAATCATGTTGAAAAACAGAAATAAGCACTTTTCAAAAACAAGCTTCAAATCATGTTGAAATACAGAAATAAGCACTTTTCAAAAACAAGCTCCAAATCATGTTGAAATACAGAAATAAACACTTTTCCATAAACAAGCTCTAAATCATGTTTGATGCACTCTGTAAGTTAATTTTTTTTCAGTACTGTTTAATCAGGATGATAGGAACACTGTGGACAGTTTTCAGCAAGTTGCAACATTGAAATACAGAAATAAACACTTTTCCAAAAACAAGCTCCAAATCATGTTGAAATACAGAAATAAACACTTTTCCAAAAACAAGCTCTAAATCATGTTGAAAAACAGAAATAAGCACTTTTCAAAAACAAGCTCCAAATCATGTTGAAATACAGAATTAAACACTTTTCCATAAACAAGCTCTAAATCATGTTTGATGCACTCTGTAAGTAAATTTTTTTTCAGTACTGTTTAATCAGGATGATAGGAACACTGTGGACAGTTTTCAGCAAGTTGCAACATTGAAATACAGAAATAAACACTTTTCCAAAAACAAGCTCTAAATCATGTTGAAAAACAGAAATAAGCACTTTTCAAAAACAAGCTCCAAATCATGTTGAAATACAGAAATAAACACTTTTCCATAAACAAGCTCTAAATCATGTTTGATGCACTCTGTAAGTTAATTTTTTTCCAGTACTGTTTAATCAGGATGATAGGAACACTGTGGACAGTTTTTTAGCAAGTTGCAACATTGAAATACAGAAATAAACACTTTTCCAAAAACAAGCTCTAAATCATGTTGAAAAACAGAAATAAGCACTTTTCAAAAACAAGCTCCAAATCATGTTGAAATACAGAAATAAACACTTTTCCATAAACAAGCTCTAAATCATGTTTGATGCACTCTGTAAGTTCATTTTTTTCAGTACTGTTTAATCAGGATGATAGGAACACTGTGGACAGTTTTCAGCAAGTTGCAACATTGAAATACAGAAATCAACACTTTTCCAAAAACAAGCTCTAAATCATGTTGAAAAACAGAAATAAGCACTTTTCAAAAACAAGCTCCAAATCATGTTGAAATACAGAAATAAACACTTTTCCATAAACAAGCTCTAAATCATGTTTGATGCACTCTGTAAGTTCATTTTTTTCAGTACTGTTTAATCAGGATGATAGGAACACTGTGGACAGTTTTTAGCAAGTTGCAACATTGAAATACAGAAATAAACACTTTTCCAAAAACAAGCTCTAAATCATGTTGAAATACAGAAATAAGAACTTTTCAAAAACAAGCTCCAAATCATGTTTGATGCACTCTGTAAGTTCAATTTTTTTCAGTACTGTTTAATCAGGATGATAGGAACACTGTGGACAGTTTTCAGCAAGTTGCAACATTGAAATACAGAAATAAACACTTTTCCAAAAACAAGCTCTAAATCATGTTGAAAAACAGAAATAAGCACTTTTCAAAAACAAGCTTCAAATCATGTTGAAATACAGAAATAAGCACTTTTCAAAAACAAGCTCCAAATCATGTTGAAATACAGAAATAAACACTTTTCCATAAACAAGCTCTAAATCATGTTTGATGCACTCTGTAAGTTAATTTTTTTTCAGTACTGTTTAATCAGGATGATAGGAACACTGTGGACAGTTTTCAGCAAGTTGCAACATTGAAATACAGAAATAAACACTTTTCCAAAAACAAGCTCCAAATCATGTTGAAATACAGAAATAAACACTTTTCCAAAAACAAGCTCTAAATCATGTTGAAAAACAGAAATAAGCACTTTTCAAAAACAAGCTCCAAATCATGTTGAAATACAGAATTAAACACTTTTCCATAAACAAGCTCTAAATCATGTTTGATGCACTCTGTAAGTTAATTTTTTTTCAGTACTGTTTAATCAGGATGATAGGAACACTGTGGACAGTTTTCAGCAAGTTGCAACATTGAAATACAGAAATAAACACTTTTCCAAAAACAAGCTCTAAATCATGTTGAAAAACAGAAATAAGCACTTTTCAAAAACAAGCTCCAAATCATGTTGAAATACAGAAATAAACACTTTTCCATAAACAAGCTCTAAATCATGTTTGATGCACTCTGTAAGTTAATTTTTTTCCAGTACTGTTTAATCAGGATGATAGGAACACTGTGGACAGTTTTTTAGCAAGTTGCAACATTGAAATACAGAAATAAACACTTTTCCAAAAACAAGCTCTAAATCATGTTGAAAAACAGAAATAAGCACTTTTCAAAAACAAGCTCCAAATCATGTTGAAATACAGAAATAAACACTTTTCCATAAACAAGCTCTAAATCATGTTTGATGCACTCTGTAAGTTAATTTTTTTCCAGTACTGTTTAATCAGGATGATAGGAACACTGTGGACAGTTTTTTAGCAAGTTGCAACATTGAAATACAGAAATAAACACTTTTCCAAAAACAAGCTCTAAATCATGTTGAAAAACAGAAATAAGCACTTTTCAAAAACAAGCTCCAAATCATGTTGAAATACAGAAATAAACACTTTTCCATAAACAAGCTCTAAATCATGTTTGATGCACTCTGTAAGTTAATTTTTTTTCAGTACTGTTTAATCAGGATGATAGGAACACTGTGGACAGTTTTTAGCAAGTTGCAACATTGAAATACAGAAATCAACACTTTTCCAAAAACAAGCTCTAAATCATGTTGAAAAACAGAAATAAGCACTTTTCAAAAACAAGCTCCAAATCATGTTGAAATACAGAAATAAACACTTTTCCATAAACAAGCTCTAAATCATGTTTGATGCACTCTGTAAGTGAATTTTTTTCAGTACTGTTTAATCAGGATGATAGGAACACTGTGGACAGTTTTCAGCAAGTTGCAACATTGAAATACAGAAATAAACACTTTTCCAAAAACAAGCTCTAAATCATGTTGAAATACAGAAATAAGAACTTTTCAAAAACAAGCTCCAAATCCAAATCATGTCAGGATGATAGGAACACTGTGGACAGTTTTCAGCAAGTTGCAACATTGAAATACAGAAATAAACACTTTTCCAAAAACAAGCTCTAAATCATGTTGAAAAACAGAAATAAGCACTTTTCAAAAACAAGCTTCAAATCATGTTGAAATACAGAAATAAGCACTTTTCAAAAACAAGCTCCAAATCATGTTGAAATACAGAAATAAACACTTTTCCATAAACAAGCTCTAAATCATGTTTGATGCACTCTGTAAGTTAATTTTTTTTCAGTACTGTTTAATCAGGATGATAGGAACACTGTGGACAGTTTTCAGCAAGTTGCAACATTGAAATACAGAAATAAACACTTTTCCAAAAACAAGCTCCAAATCATGTTGAAATACAGAAATAAACACTTTTCCAAAAACAAGCTCTAAATCATGTTGAAAAACAGAAATAAGCACTTTTCAAAAACAAGCTCTCTCCAAATCATGTTGAAATACAGAATTAAACACTTTTCCATAAACAAGCTCTAAATCATGTTTGATGCACTCTGTAAGTTAATTTTTTTTCAGTACTGTTTAATCAGGATGATAGGAACACTGTGGACAGTTTTCAGCAAGTTGCAACATTGAAATACAGAAATAAACACTTTTCCAAAAACAAGCTCCAAATCATGTTGAAATACAGAAATAAACACTTTTCCATAAACAAGCTCTAAATCATGTTTGATGCACTCTGTAAGTAAATTTTTTTTCAGTACTGTTTAATCAGGATGATAGGAACACTGTGGACAGTTTTTAGCAAGTTGCAACATTGAAATACAGAAATAAACACTTTTTCAAAAACAAGCTCTACATCATGTTGAAAAACAGAAATAAGCACTTTTCAAAAACAAGCTCCAAATCATGTTGAAATACAGAAATAAACACTTTTCCATAAACAAGCTCTAAATCATGTTTGATGCACTCTGTAAGTAAAACATTTTTCAGTACTGTTTAATCAGGATGATAGGAACACTGTGGACAGTTTTTAGCAAGTTGCAACATTGAAATACAGAAATAAACACTTTTTCAAAAACAAGCTCTACATCATGTTGAAAAACAGAAATAAGCACTTTTCAAAAACAAGCTCCAAATCATGTTGAAAAACAGAAATAAGCACTTTTCAAAAACAAGCTCCAAATCATGTTGAAATACAGAAATAAACACTTTTCCATAAACAAGCTCTAAATCATGTTTGATGCACTCTGTAAGTTAATTTTTTTTCAGTACTGTTTAATCAGGATGATAGGAACACTGTGGACAGTTTTTAGCAAGTTGCAACATTGAAATACAGAAATAAACACTTTTCCAAAAACAAGCTCTAAATCATGTTTGATGCACTCTGTAAGTGAAAACATTTTTCAGTACTGTTTAATCAGGATGATAGGAACACTGTGGACAGTTTTCAGCAAGTTGCAACATTGAAATACAGAAATAAACACTTTTTCAAAAACAAGCTCTAAATCATGTTGAAAAACAGAAATAAGCACTTTTCAAAAACAAGCTCTAAATCATGTTGAAAAACAGAAATAAGCACTTTTCAAAAACAAGCTCCAAATCATGTTGAAATACAGAAATAAACACTTTTCCATAAACAAGCTCTAAATCATGTTTGATGCACTCTGTAAGTTACATTTTTTTCAGTACTGTTTAATCAGGATGATAGGAACACTGTGGACAGTTTTCAGCAAGTTGCAACATTGAAATACAGAAATAAACACTTTTCCAAAAACAAGCTCTAAATCATGTTGAAAAACAGAAATAAGCACTTTTCAAAAACAAGCTTCAAATCATGTTGAAATACAGAAATAAACACTTTTCAAAAACAAGCTCTAAATCATGTTTGATGCACTCTGTAAGTGAATTTTTTTTCAGTACTGTTTAATCAGGATGATAGGAACACTGTGGACAGTTTTCAGCAAGTTGCAACATTGAAATACAGAAATAAACACTTTTCCAAAAACAAGCTCTAAATCATGTTGAAAAACAGAAATAAGCACTTTTCAAAAACAAGCTTCAAATCATGTTGAAATACAGAAATAAGCACTTTTCAAAAACAAGCTCCAAATCATGTTGAAATACAGAAATAAACACTTTTCCATAAACAAGCTCTAAATCATGTTTGATGCACTCTGTAAGTAAATTTTTTTTCAGTACTGTTTAATCAGGATGATAGGAACACTGTGGACAGTTTTCAGCAAGTTGCAACATTGAAATACAGAAATAAACACTTTTCCAAAAACAAGCTCCAAATCATGTTGAAATACAGAAATAAACACTTTTCCAAAAACAAGCTCTAAATCATGTTGAAAAACAGAAATAAGCACTTTTCAAAAACAAGCTCCAAATCATGTTGAAATACAGAAATAAACACTTTTCCATAAACAAGCTCTAAATCATGTTTGATGCACTCTGTAAGTTAATTTTTTTTCAGTACTGTTTAATCAGGATGATAGGAACACTGTGGACAGTTTTCAGCAAGTTGCAACATTGAAATACAGAAATAAACACTTTTCCAAAAACAAGCTCCAAATCATGTTGAAATACAGAAATAAACACTTTTCCATAAACAAGCTCTAAATCATGTTTGATGCACTCTGTAAGTGAATTTTTTTTCAGTACTGTTTAATCAGGATGATAGGAACACTGTGGACAGTTTTCAGCAAGTTGCAACATTGAAATACAGAAATAAACACTTTTCCAAAAACAAGCTCTACATCATGTTGAAAAACAGAAATAAGCACTTTCAAAAACAAGCTCCAAATCATGTTGAAATACAGAAATAAACACTTTTCCATAAACAAGCTCTAAATCATGTTTGATGCACTCTGTAAGTAAAACATTTTTCAGTACTGTTTAATCAGGATGATAGGAACACTGTGGACAGTTTTTAGCAAGTTGCAACATTGAAATACAGAAATAAACACTTTTCCAAAAACAAGCTCTAAATCATGTTGAAAAACAGAAATAAGCACTTTTCAAAAACAAGCTCTAAATCATGTTGAAAAACAGAAATAAGCACTTTTCAAAAACAAGCTCCAAATCATGTTGAAATACAGAAATAAACACTTTTCCATAAACAAGCTCTAAATCATGTTTGATGCACTCTGTAAGTGAATTTTTTTTCAGTACTGTTTAATCAGGATGATAGGAACACTGTGGACAGTTTTCAGCAAGTTGCAACATTGAAATACAGAAATAAACACTTTTCCAAAAACAAGCTCTAAATCATGTTTGATGCACTCTGTAAGTTAATTTTTTTTCAGTACTGTTTAATCAGGATGATAGGAACACTGTGGACAGTTTTCAGCAAGTTGCAACATTGAAATACAGAAATAAACACTTTTTCAAAAACAAGCTCTAAATCATGTTGAAAAACAGAAATAAGCACTTTTCAAAAACAAGCTCTAAATCATGTTGAAATACAGAAATAAGCACTTTTCAAAAACAAGCTCCAAATCATGTTGAAATACAGAAATAAACACTTTTCCATAAACAAGCTCTAAATCATGTTTGATGCACTCTGTAAGTTAAATTTTTTTCAGTACTGTTTAATCAGGATGATAGGAACACTGTGGACAGTTTTTAGCAAGTTGCAACATTGAAATACAGAAATAAACACTTTTCCAAAAACAAGCTCTAAATCATGTTGAAAAACAGAAATAAGCACTTTTCAAAAACAAGCTCCAAATCATGTTGAAATACAGAAATAAACACTTTTCTATAAACAAGCTCTAAATCATGTTTGATGCACTCTGTAAGTAAAACATTTTTCAGTACTGTTTAATCAGGATGATAGGAACACTGTGGACAGTTTTTAGCAAGTTGCAACATTGAAATACAGAAATCAACACTTTTCCAAAAACAAGCTCTAAATCATGTTGAAAAACAGAAATAAGCACTTTTCAAAAACAAGCTCCAAATCATGTTGAAATACAGAAATAAACACTTTTCCATAAACAAGCTCTAAATCATGTTTGATGCACTCTGTAAGTTCATTTTTTTCAGTACTGTTTAATCAGGATGATAGGAACACTGTGGACAGTTTTTAGCAAGTTTCAACATTGAAATACAGAAATAAACACTTTTCCAAAAACAAGCTCTAAATCATGTTGAAAAACAGAAATAAGCACTTTTCAAAAACAAGCTTCAAATCATGTTGAAATACAGAAATAAGAACTTTTCAAAAACAAGCTCCAAATCATGTTTGATGCACTCTGTAAGTTCATTTTTTTCAGTACTGTTTAATCAGGATGATAGGAACACTGTGGACAGTTTTTAGCAAGTTGCAACATTGAAATACAGAAATAAACACTTTTCCAAAAACAAGCTCTAAATCATGTTGAAAAACAGAAATAAGCACTTTTCAAAAACAAGCTTCAAATCATGTTGAAATACAGAAATAAGCACTTTTCAAAAACAAGCTCCAAATCATGTTGAAATACAGAAATAAACACTTTTCCATAAACAAGCTCTAAATCATGTTTGATGCACTCTGTAAGTGAATTTTTTTTCAGTACTGTTTAATCAGGATGATAGGAACACTGTGGACAGTTTTCAGCAAGTTGCAACATTGAAATACAGAAATAAACACTTTTCCAAAAACAAGCTCCAAATCATGTTGAAATACAGAAATAAACACTTTTCCAAAAACAAGCTCTAAATCATGTTGAAAAACAGAAATAAGCACTTTTCAAAAACAAGCTCCAAATCATGTTGAAATACAGAAATAAACACTTTTCCATAAACAAGCTCTAAATCATGTTTGATGCACTCTGTAAGTTAATTTTTTTTCAGTACTGTTTAATCAGGATGATAGGAACACTGTGGACAGTTTTCAGCAAGTTGCAACATTGAAATACAGAAATAAACACTTTTCCAAAAACAAGCTCCAAATCATGTTGAAATACAGAAATAAACACTTTTCCATAAACAAGCTCTAAATCATGTTTGATGCACTCTGTAAGTAAATTTTTTTTCAGTACTGTTTAATCAGGATGATAGGAACACTGTGGACAGTTTTCAGCAAGTTGCAACATTGAAATACAGAAATAAACACTTTTTCAAAAACAAGCTCTACATCATGTTGAAAAACAGAAATAAGCACTTTTCAAAAACAAGCTCCAAATCATGTTGAAATACAGAAATAAACACTTTTCCATAAACAAGCTCTAAATCATGTTTGATGCACTCTGTAAGTAAAACATTTTTCAGTACTGTTTAATCAGGATGATAGGAACACTGTGGACAGTTTTCAGCAAGTTGCAACATTGAAATACAGAAATAAACACTTTTCCAAAAACAAGCTCTAAATCATGTTGAAAAACAGAAATAAGCACTTTTCAAAAACAAGCTCCAAATCATGTTGAAAAACAGAAATAAGCACTTTTCAAAAACAAGCTCCAAATCATGTTGAAATACAGAAATAAACACTTTTCCATAAACAAGCTCTAAATCATGTTTGATGCACTCTGTAAGTTAATTTTTTTTCAGTACTGTTTAATCAGGATGATAGGAACACTGTGGACAGTTTTTAGCAAGTTGCAACATTGAAATACAGAAATAAACACTTTTCCAAAAACAAGCTCTAAATCATGTTTGATGCACTCTGTAAGTTAATTTTTTTTCAGTACTGTTTAATCAGGATGATAGGAACACTGTGGACAGTTTTTAGCAAGTTGCAACATTGAAATACAGAAATAAACACTTTTTCAAAAACAAGCTCTAAATCATGTTGAAAAACAGAAATAAGCACTTTTCAAAAACAAGCTCTAAATCATGTTGAAAAACAGAAATAAGCACTTTTCAAAAACAAGCTCCAAATCATGTTGAAATACAGAAATAAACACTTTTCCATAAACAAGCTCTAAATCATGTTTGATGCACTCTGTAAGTTATTTTTTTTTCAGTACTGTTTAATCAGGATGATAGGAACACTGTGGACAGTTTTTAGCAAGTTGCAACATTGAAATACAGAAATAAACACTTTTCCAAAAACAAGCTCTAAATCATGTTGAAAAACAGAAATAAGCACTTTTCAAAAACAAGCTCCAAATCATGTTGAAATACAGAAATAAACACTTTTCTATAAACAAGCTCTAAATCATGTTTGATGCACTCTGTAAGTAAAACATTTTTCAGTACTGTTTAATCAGGATGATAGGAACACTGTGGACAGTTTTTAGCAAGTTGCAACATTGAAATACAGAAATAAACACTTTCCAAAAACAAGCTCCATGTTGAAAAAACAAGCTCTAAATCATGTTTGATGCACTCTGTAAGTTAATTTTTTTTCAGTACTGTTTAATCAGGATGATAGGAACACTGTGGACAGTTTTCAGCAAGTTGCAACATTGAAATACAGAAATAAACACTTTTCCATAAACAAGCTCTAAATCATGTTGAAAAACAGAAATAAGCACTTTTCAAAAACAAGCTCCAAATCATGTTGAAATACAGAAATAAACACTTTTCCATAAACAAGCTCTAAATCATGTTTGATGCACTCTGTAAGTTAATTTTTTTTCAGTACTGTTTAATCAGGATGATAGGAACACTGTGGACAGTTTTCAGCAAGTTGCAACATTGAAATACAGAAATAAACACTTTTCCAAAAACAAGCTCCAAATCATGTTGAAATACAGAAATAAACACTTTTCCATAAACAAGCTCTAAATCATGTTTGATGCACTCTGTAAGTAATTTTTTTTTCAGTACTGTTTAATCAGGATGATAGGAACACTGTGGACAGTTTTTAGCAAGTTGCAACATTGAAATACAGAAATAAACACTTTTCCAAAAACAAGCTCTAAATCATGTTGAAAAACAGAAATAAGCACTTTTCAAAAACAAGCTCCAAATCATGTTGAAATACAGAAATAAACACTTTTCTATAAACAAGCTCTAAATCATGTTTGATGCACTCTGTAAGTAAAACATTTTTCAGTACTGTTTAATCAGGATGATAGGAACACTGTGGACAGTTTTTAGCAAGTTGCAACATTGAAATACAGAAATAAACACTTTTCCAAAAACAAGCTCTAAATCATGTTGAAAAACAGAAATAAGCACTATTCAAAAACAAGCTTCAAATCATGTTGAAATACAGAAATAAGCACTTTTCAAAAACAAGCTCCAAATCATGTTGAAATACAGAAATAAACACTTTTCCATAAACAAGCTCTAAATCATGTTTGATGCACTCTGTAAGTAAAAAATGTTTCAGTACTGTTTAATCAGGATGATAGGGAACACTGTGGACAGTTTTCAGCAAGTTGCAACATTGAAATACAGAAATAAACACTTTTCCAAAAACAAGCTCCAAATCATGTTGAAATACAGAATTAAACACTTTTCCATAAACAAGCTCTAAATCATGTTTGATGCACTCTGTAAGTTAATTTTTTTTCAGTACTGTTTAATCAGGATGATAGGAACACTGTGGACAGTTTTCAGCAAGTTGCAACATTGAAATACAGAAATAAACACTTTTCCAAAAACAAGCTCTAAATCATGTTGAAAAACAGAAATAAGCACTTTTCAAAAACAAGCTCCAAATCATGTTGAAATACAGAAATAAACACTCATCCATAAACAAGCTCTAAATCATGTTTGATGCACTCTGTAAGTTAATTTTTTTTCAGTACTGTTTAATCAGGATGATAGGAACACTGTGGACAGTTTTCAGCAAGTTGCAACATTGAAATACAGAAATAAACACTTTTCCAAAAACAAGCTCCAAATCATGTTGAAATACAGAAATAAACACTTTTCCATAAACAAGCTCTAAATCATGTTTGATGCACTCTGTAAGTAAAACATTTTTCAGTACTGTTTAATCAGGATGATAGGAACACTGTGGACAGTTTTTAGCAAGTTGCAACATTGAAATACAGAAATAAACACTTTTTCAAAAACAAGCTCTACATCATGTTGAAAAACAGAAATAAGCACTTTTCAAAAACAAGCTTCAAATCATGTTGAAATACAGAAATAAGCACTTTTCAAAAACAAACTCCAAATCATGTTGAAATACAGAAATAAACACTTTTCCATAAACAAGCTCGAAATCATGTTTGATGCACTCTGTAAGTAAAAAAAATTTCAGTACTGTTTAATCAGGATGATAGGAACACTGTGGACAGTTTTCAGCAAGTTGCAACATTGAAATACAGAAATAAACACTTTTCCAAAAACAAGCTCCAAATCACGTTGAAATACAGAAATAAACACTTTTCCGTAAACAAGCTCTAAATCATGTTTGATGCACTCTGTAAGTTAATTTTTTTTCAGTACTGTTTAATCAGGATGATAGGAACACTGTGGACAGTTTTTAGAAAGTTGCAACATTGAAATACAGAAATAAACACTTTTCCAAAAACAAGCTCTAAATCATGTTGAAATACAGAAATAAGCACTTTTCAAAAACAAGCTCCAAATCATGTTGAAATACAGAAATAAACACTTTTCCAAAAACAAGCTCTAAATCATGTTGAAAAACAGAAATAAGCACTTTTCAAAAACAAGCTCCAAATCATGTTGAAATACAGAAATAAACACTTTTCCATAAACAAGCTCGAAATCATGTTTGATGCACTCTGTAAGTAAATTTTTTTCAGTACTGTTTAATCAGGATGATAGGAACACTGTGGACAGTTTTCAGCAAGTTGCAACATTGAAATACAGAAATAAACACTTTTCCAAATACAAGCTCCAAATCATGTTGAAATACAGAAATAAGCACTTTTCAAAAACTAGCTCCAAATCATGTTGAAATACAGAAATAAACACTTTTCCATAAACAAGCTCTAAATCATGTTTGATGCACTCTGTAAGTGAATTTTTTTTCAGTACTGTTTAATCAGGATGATAGAAACACTGTGGACAGTTTTCAGCAAGTTGCAACATTGAAATACAGAAATAAACACTTTTCCAAAAACAAGCTCCAAATCACGTTGAAATACAGAAATAAACACTTTTCCGTAAACAAGCTCTAAATCATGTTTGATGCACTCTGTAAGTTAATTTTTTTTCAGTACTGTTTAATCAGGATGATAGGAACACTGTGGACAGTTTTTAGCAAGTTGCAACATTGAAATACAGAAATAAACACTTTTCCAAAAACAAGCTCTAAATCATGTTGAAATACAGAAATAAGCACTTTTCAAATACAAGCTCCAAATCATGTTGAAATACAGAAATAAACACTTTTCCATAAACAAGCTCTAAATCATGTTTGATGCACTCTGTAAGTGAATTTTTTTTCAGTACTGTTTAATCAGGATGATAGAAACACTGTGGACAGTTTTCAGCAAGTTGCAACATTGAAATACAGAAATAAACACTTTTCCAAAAACAAGCTCTAAATCATGTTGAAAAACAGAAATAAGCACTTTTCAAAAACAAGCTCCAAATCATGTTGAAATACAGAAATAAACACTTTTCCATAAACAAGCTCTAAATCATGTTTGATGCACTCTGTAAGTGAATTTTTTTTCAGTAATGTTTAATCAGGATGATAGGAACACTGTGGACAGTTTTCAGCAAGTTGCAACATTGAAATACAGAAATAAACACTTTTCCAAAAACAAGCTCTAAATCATGTTGAAAAACAGAAATAAGCACTTTTCAAAAACAAGCTCCAAATCATGTTGAAATACAGAAATAAACACTTTTCCATAAACAAGCTCTAAATCATGTTTGATGCACTCTGTAAGTTAATTTTTTTTCAGTACTGTTTAATCAGGATGATAGGAACACTGTGGACAGTTTTCAGCAAGTTGCAACATTGAAATACAGAAATAAACACTTTTCCAAAAACAAGCTCCAAATCATGTTGAAATACAGAAATAAACACTTTTCCATAAACAAGCTCTAAATCATGTTTGATGCACTCTGTAAGTAATTTTTTTTTCAGTACTGTTTAATCAGGATGATAGGAACACTGTGGACAGTTTTTAGCAAGTTGCAACATTGAAATACAGAAATAAACACTTTTCCAAAAACAAGCTCTAAATCATGTTGAAAAACAGAAATAAGCACTTTTCAAAAACAAGCTCCAAATCATGTTGAAATACAGAAATAAACACTTTTCCAAAAACAAGCTCTAAATCATGTTGAAAAACAGAAATAAGCACTTTTCAAAAACAAGCTCCAAATCATGTTGAAATACAGAAATAAACACTTTTCCATAAACAAGCTCGAAATCATGTTTGATGCACTCTGTAAGTAATTTTTTTTCAGTACTGTTTAATCAGGATGATAGGAACACTGTGGACAGTTTTCAGCAAGTTGCAACATTGAAATACAGAAATAAACACTTTTCCAAATACAAGCTCCAAATCATGTTGAAATACAGAAATAAGCACTTTTCAAAAACTAGCTCCAAATCATGTTGAAATACAGAAATAAACACTTTTCCATAAACAAGCTCTAAATCATGTTTGATGCACTCTGTAAGTAAAAAAAAATTCAGTACTGTTTAAAACTTCTTGCAACTATAGGGGGTGCTGTTCCGCATTAGCATATTTGTGTCTCCAAATTAAACTGCCTCGTGCTAAATTCTTGATCGTACAATATGCATATTATTGTTATTATTGGATAGAAAACACCTTCTAGTTTCTATAGAAGTTGGAATTTTGTCTCTGAGTGGTACAGAACAATTTCTACAGCACTTTTCATGACAGGGTTCAGATTTCAGAAATTTTTACCTCTGATCTGGGGTCTGTTTTTAAAGCGACAGTGAATGCTATGAAGAAACCGACACTGCCTACGTCTTCCTCTGGGTGTCTGTACGTCATCACGTTTTCAATGGAATCGATGGGACATTCACAGCCATTATAAAAGACGAAAATGTATAGAGACCGCCCTTTCTCATCGTGCGCCTGAAGTGTGAAGGACATCGGACCTGCCTCGTTCCAAATCGTTTTCTAACCAGCAATATTTCTCCGGTCATGTTTTCAGTCCTTATAGTTGTTAAAAACATCATAATGTAGTTAATTTGAACCGTTTTATAGCAATTTATATCCGTTTAGTGCGATTTTGAGGAATTTCTTTGTTGTGCACTCTGAAAGTTTGGACACGTTTTTGGGGTGTCGGTCATTGGTGGTGGACATTTCGAAGGACAGAGGACATCTATCGACCAAAAGACGTTTATAACATAGAAAGGATACATTGCCCAAGAATATGATGGAAGAACAGCTCAAAGTAAGCAATATTTAATATGATAAATCGTGTTTCTGTCGAAATATTTTAAACGCATATTTCGCCATTTTGTTTGGTATAGCTTCACTTGGCCAACCCTGTATTGAAAAGTAAGGATAATTTTAAAAATGTAAATCAGCGGTTGCATTAAGAACTAATTTGTCTTTCGATTGCTGTCAACCCTGTATTTTTTAGTCAAGTATATGATTAGCTTTCAATTAAACTAGATCACTCTGATAGATGACGTCAGACATATTGAGGCTTGATTTCCTAGTATTTTTATTGTGTAACCACGGTTTTGTATGGCTAAATATGCACCTTTTCGAACAAACTGTATATGTATATTGTAAAATGATGTTACAGGAGTGTCATCGGAAGAATTCTGAGAAGGTTAGTGAAAAAATTAATATATTTTGGCGGTGATTACGTTATAGCGCTCTTTGGCTGGAATCGATGCTCTGGTAACGTTTGCACATGTAGTATGCTAACTTATCGATTTATTGTGTTTTCGCTGAAAAACGCTTAGAAAATCTGAAATATGGTCTGAAATCACAAGAACTGGGTCTTTCCATTGCTATGCTTTGTCTATTTTTATGAAATGTTTTATGATGAGTAAATTGGTCATACACGTTGCTCTATCTAGTAATTCTAGTCGATTTGTGATGGTCGGTGCAATTGTAAACTGTGATTTCTACCTGAAATATGCACTTTTTTCTAACAAAAACTATCCTATACCATGAATATGTTATCAGACTGTCATCTGAAGAGGTTTTTTCTTGGTTAGTGGATATCAATATCTTAGTTGAGCCGAATTGGTGATAGCACCTGAAGGAGTAAGAAACTGATGGAGTTAGAATAGTGGTGTATTTTGCTAACGTGTTTAGCTAATAGATTTACATATTTTGTCTTCCCTGTAAAACATTTTAAAAATCTGAAATGGTGGCTTTATTCACAAGATCTGTATCTTTCATCTGGTGTCTTGGACATGTGATTTAATGATATTTAGATGCTACTATCTACTTGTGAAGCTATGCTAGCTATGCTAATCAGTGTGTGGGGGGTGGGGGGTGCTCCCGGATCCGGGATTGATACTCGTGAAAGGTTAATCAGGATGATAGGAACACTGTGGACAGTTTTCAGCAAGTTGCAACATTGAAATACAGAAATAAACACTTTTCCAAAAACAAGCTCCAAATCACGTTGAAATACAGAAATAAACACTTTTCCGTAAACAAGCTCTAAATCATGTTTGATGCACTCTGTAAGTTATTTTTTTTTCAGTACTGTTTAATCAGGATGATAGGAACACTGTGGACAGTTTTTAGCAAGTTGCAACATTGAAATACAGAAATAAACACTTTTCCAAAAACAAGCTCTAAATCATGTTGAAATACAGAAATAAGCACTTTTCAAATACAAGCTCCAAATCATGTTGAAATACAGAAATAAACACTTTTCCATAAACAAGCTCTAAATCATGTTTGATGCACTCTGTAAGTAAAATTTTTTTCAGTACTGTTTAATCAGGATGATAGGAACACTGTGGACAGTTTTTAGCAAGTTGCAACATTGAAATACAGAAATAAACACTTTTCCAAAAACAAGCTCTAAATCATGTTGAAAAACAGAAATAAGCACTTTTCAAAAACAAGCTCCAAATCATGTTGAAATACAGAAATAAACACTTTTCCAAAAACAAGCTCTAAATCATGTTGAAAAACAGAAATAAGCACTTTTCAAAAACAAGCTCCAAATCATGTTGAAATACAGAAATAAACACTTTTCCATAAACAAGCTCGAAATCATGTTTGATGCACTCTGTAAGTAAATTTTTTTCAGTACTGTTTAATCAGGATGATAGGAACACTGTGGACAGTTTTCAGCAAGTTGCAACATTGAAATACAGAAATAAACACTTTTCCAAATACAAGCTCCAAATCATGTTGAAATACAGAAATAAGCACTTTTCAAAAACTAGCTCCAAATCATGTTGAAATACAGAAATAAACACTTTTCCATAAACAAGCTCTAAATCATGTTTGATGCACTCTGTAAGTAAAAAAAAATTCAGTACTGTTTAATCAGGATGATAGGAACACTGTGGACAGTTTTCAGCAAGTTGCAACATTGAAATACAGAAATAAACACTTTTCCAAAAACAAGCTCCAAATCACGTTGAAATACAGAAATAAGCACTTTTCAAATACAAGCTCCAAATCATGTTGAAATACAGAAATAAACACTTTTCCATAAACAAGCTCTAAATCATGTTTGATGCACTCTGTAAGTAAATTTTTTTCCAGTACTGTTTAATCAGGATGATAGGAACACTGTGGACAGTTTTTAGCAAGTTGCAACATTGAAATACAGAAATAAACACTTTTCCAAAAACAAGCTCTAAATCATGTTGAAAAACAGAAATAAGCACTTTTCAAAAACAAGCTCCAAATCATGTTGAAATACAGAAATAAACACTTTTCCATAAACAAGCTCTAAATCATGTTTGATGCACTCTGTAAGTTCATTTTTTTCCAGTACTGTTTAATCAGGATGATAGGAACACTGTGGACAGTTTTTAGCAAGTTGCAACATTGAAATACAGAAATAAACACTTTTCCAAAAACAAGCTCTAAATCATGTTGAAAAACAGAAATAAGCACTTTTCAAAAACAAGCTCCAAATCATGTTGAAATACAGAAATAAACACTTTTCCATAAACAAGCTCTAAATCATGTTTGATGCACTCTGTAAGTGAATTTTTTTTCAGTAATGTTTAATCAGGATGATAGGAACACTGTGGACAGTTTTCAGCAAGTTGCAACATTGAAATACAGAAATAAACACTTTTCCAAAAACAAGCTCTAAATCATGTTGAAAAACAGAAATAAGCACTTTTCAAAAACAAGCTCCAAATCATGTTGAAATACAGAAATAAACACTTTTCCATAAACAAGCTCTAAATCATGTTTGATGCACTCTGTAAGTTAATTTTTTTTCAGTACTGTTTAATCAGGATGATAGGAACACTGTGGACAGTTTTCAGCAAGTTGCAACATTGAAATACAGAAATAAACACTTTTCCAAAAACAAGCTCCAAATCATGTTGAAATACAGAAATAAACACTTTTCCATAAACAAGCTCTAAATCATGTTTGATGCACTCTGTAAGTGAATTTTTTTTCAGTACTGTTTAATCAGGATGATAGGAACACTGTGGACAGTTTCCAGCAAGTTGCAACATTGAAATACAGAAATAAACACTTTTCCATAAACAAGCTCTAAATCATGTTTGATGCACTCTGTAAGTAAATTTTTTTTCAGTACTGTTTAATCAGGATGATAGGAACACTGTGGACAGTTTTTAGCAAGTTGCAACATTGAAATACAGAAATAAACACTTTTCCAAAAACAAGCTCTACATCATGTTGAAAAACAGAAATAAGCACTTTTCAAAAACAAGCTTCAAATCATGTTGAAATACAGAAATAAGCACTTTTCAAAAACAAGCTCCAAATCATGTTGAAATACAGAAATAAACACTTTTCCATAAACAAGCTCGAAATCATGTTTGATGCACTCTGTAAGTAAATTTTTTTCAGTACTGTTTAATCAGGATGATAGGAACACTGTGGACAGTTTTCAGCAAGTTGCAACATTGAAATACAGAAATAAACACTTTTCCAAATACAAGCTCCAAATCATGTTGAAATACAGAAATAAGCACTTTTCAAAAACAAGCTCCAAATCATGTTGAAATACAGAAATAAACACTTTTCCATAAACAAGCTCTAAATCATGTTTGATGCACTCTGTAAGTAAAACATTTTTCAGTACTGTTTAATCAGGATGATAGGAACACTGTGGACAGTTTTCAGCAAGTTGCAACATTGCAATACAGAAATAAACACTTTTCCAAAAACAAGCTCTAAATCATGTTGAAAAACAGAAATAAGCACTTTTCAAAAACAAGCTCCAAATCATGTTGAAATACAGAAATAAACACTTTTCCATAAACAAGCTCTAAATCATGTTGAAATACAGAAATAAACACTTTTCCATAAACAAGCTCTAAATCATGTTTGATGCACTCTGTAAGTAATATTTTTTTCAGTACTGTTTAATCAGGATGATAGGAACACTGTGGACAGTTTTCAGCAAGTTGCAACATTGAAATACAGAAATAAACACTTTTCCAAAAACAAGCTCTAAATCATGTTTGATGCACTCTGTAAGTAATTTTTTTTCAGTACTGTTTAATCAGGATGATAGGAACACTGTGGACAGTTTTCAGCAAGTTGCAACATTGAAATACAGAAATAAACACTTTTCCAAAAACAAGCTCTAAATCATGTTTGATGCACTCTGTAAGTTATTTTTTTTCAGTACTGTTTAATCAGGATGATAGGAACACTGTGGACAGTTTTCAGCAAGTTGCAACATTGAAATACAGAAATAAACACTTTTCCAAAAACAAGCTCTAAATCATGTTGAAATACAGAAATAAGCACTTTTCAAAAACAAGCTCCAAATCATGTTGAAATACAAAAATAAGCACTTTTCAAAAACAAGCTCTAAATCATGTTTGATGCACTCTGTAAGTAATTTTTTTTTCCAGTACTGTTTAATCAGGATGATAGGAACACTGTGGACAGGTTTTAGCAAGTTGCAACATTGAAATACAGAAATAAACACTTTTCCAAAAACAAGCTCTAAATCATGTTGAAATACAGAAATAAGCACTTTTCAAAAACAAGCTCCAAATCATGTTGAAATACAAAAATAAGCACTTTTCAAAAACAAGCTCTAAATCATGTTTGATGCACTCTGTAAGTAATTTTTTTTTCCAGTACTGTTTAATCAGGATGATAGGAACACTGTGGACAGGTTTTAGCAAGTTGCAACATTGAAATACAGAAATAAACACTTTTCCAAAAACAAGCTCTAAATCATGTTGAAATACAGAAATAAGCACTTTTCAAAAACTAGCTCCAAATCATGTTGAAATACAGAAATAAACACTTTTCCATAAACAAGCTCTAAATCATGTTTGATGCACTCTGTAAGTAAAAAAATGTTCAGTACTGTTTAATCAGGATGATAGGAACACTGTGGACAGTTTTCAGCAAGTTGCAACATTGAAATACAGAAATAAACACTTTTCCAAAAACAAGCTCCAAATCACGTTGAAATACAGAAATAAACACTTTTCCGTAAACAAGCTCTAAATCATGTTTGATGCACTCTGTAAGTTAATTTTTTTTCAGTACTGTTTAATCAGGATGATAGGAACACTGTGGACAGTTTTTAGCAAGTTGCAACATTGAAATACAGAAATAAACACTTTTCCAAAAACAAGCTCTAAATCATGTTGAAAAACAGAAATAAGCACTTTTCAAAAACAAGCTCCAAATCATGTTGAAATACAGAAATAAACACTTTTCCATAAACAAGCTCTAAATCATGTTTGATGCACTCTGTAAGTAAAACTTTTTTCAGTACTGTTTAATCAGGATGATAGGAACACTGTGGACAGTTTTCCGCAAGTTGCAACATTGCAATACAGAAATAAACACTTTTCCAAAAACAAGCTCTAAATCATGTTGAAAAACAGAAATAAGCACTTTTCAAAAACAAGCTCCAAATCATGTTGAAATACAGAAATAAACACTTTTCCATAAACAAGCTCTAAATCATGTTTGATGCACTCTGTAAGTGATTTTTTTTTCAGTACTGTTTAATCAGGATGATAGGAACACTGTGGACAGTTTTCAGCAAGTTGCAACATTGAAATACAGAAATAAACACTTTTCCAAAAACAAGCTCTAAATCATGTTTGATGCACTCTGTAAGTAATTTTTTTTCAGTACTGTTTAATCAGGATGATAGGAACACTGTGGACAGTTTTCAGCAAGTTGCAACATTGAAATACAGAAATAAACACTTTTCCAAAAACAAGCTCCAAATCATGTTGAAATACAAAAATAAGCACTTTTCAAAAACAAGCTCTAAATCATGTTTGATGCACTCTGTAAGTAATTTTTTTTTCCAGTACTGTTTAATCAGGATGATAGGAACACTGTGGACAGGTTTTAGCAAGTTGCAACATTGAAATACAGAAATAAACACTTTTCCAAAAACAAGCTCTAAATCATGTTGAAATACAGAAATAAGCACTTTTCAAAAACAAGCTCCAAATCATGTTGAAATACAAAAATAAGCACTTTTCAAAAACAAGCTCTAAATCATGTTTGATGCACTCTGTAAGTAATTTTTTTTTCCAGTACTGTTTAATCAGGATGATAGGAACACTGTGGACAGGTTTTAGCAAGTTGCAACATTGAAATACAGAAATAAACACTTTTCCAAAAACAAGCTCTAAATCATGTTGAAATACAGAAATAAGCACTTTTCAAAAACAAGCTCCAAATCATGTTGAAATACAGAAATAAACACTTTTCCATAAACAAGCTCTAAATCATGTTTGATGCACTCTGTAAGTAATTTTTTTTTCAGTACTGTTTAATCAGGATGATAGGAACACTGTGGACAGTTTTCAGCAAGTTGCAACATTGAAATACAGAAATAAACACTTTTCCAAAAACAAGCTCTAAATCATGTTTGATGCACTCTGTAAGTAATTTTTTTTCAGTACTGTTTAATCAGGATGATAGGAACACTGTGGACAGTTTTCAGCAAGTTGCAACATTGAAATACAGAAATAAACACTTTTCCAAAAACAAGCTCTAAATCATGTTGAAATACAGAAATAAGCACTTTTCAAAAACAAGCTCCAAATCATGTTGAAATACAAAAATAAGCACTTTTCAAAAACAAGCTCTAAATCATGTTTGATGCACTCTGTAAGTAATTTTTTTTCCCAGTACTGTTTAATCAGGATGATAGGAACACTGTGGACAGGTTTTAGCAAGTTGCAACATTGAAATACAGAAATAAACACTTTTCCAAAAACAAGCTCTAAATCATGTTGAAATACAGAAATAAGCACTTTTCAAAAACAAGCTCCAAATCATGTTGAAATACAAAAATAAGCACTTTTCAAAAACAAGCTCTAAATCATGTTTGATGCACTCTGTAAGTAATTTTTTTTTCCAGTACTGTTTAATCAGGATGATAGGAACACTGTGGACAGGTTTTAGCAAGTTGCAACATTGAAATACAGAAATAAACACTTTTCCAAAAACAAGCTCTAAATCATGTTGAAATACAGAAATAAGCACTTTTCAAAAACTAGCTCCAAATCATGTTGAAATACAGAAATAAACACTTTTCCATAAACAAGCTCTAAATCATGTTTGATGCACTCTGTAAGTAAAAAAATGTTCAGTACTGTTTAATCAGGATGATAGGAACACTGTGGACAGTTTTCAGCAAGTTGCAACATTGAAATACAGAAATAAACACTTTTCCAAAAACAAGCTCCAAATCACGTTGAAATACAGAAATAAACACTTTTCCGTAAACAAGCTCTAAATCATGTTTGATGCACTCTGTAAGTTAATTTTTTTTCAGTACTGTTTAATCAGGATGATAGGAACACTGTGGACAGTTTTTAGCAAGTTGCAACATTGAAATACAGAAATAAACACTTTTCCATAAACAAGCTCTAAATCATGTTTGATGCACTCTGTAAGTGAATTTTTTTTCAGTACTGTTTAATCAGGATGATAGGAACACTGTGGACAGTTTTCAGCAAGTTGCAACATTGAAATACAGAAATAAACACTTTTCCAAATACAAGCTCCAAATCATGTTGAAATACAGAAATAAGCACTTTTCAAAAACTAGCTCCAAATCATGTTGAAATACAGAAATAAACACTTTTCCATAAACAAGCTCTAAATCATGTTTGATGCACTCTGTAAGTAAAAAAATGTTCAGTACTGTTTAATCAGGATGATAGGAACACTGTGGACAGTTTTCAGCAAGTTGCAACATTGAAATACAGAAATAAACACTTTTCCAAAAACAAGCTCCAAATCACGTTGAAATACAGAAATAAACACTTTTCCGTAAACAAGCTCTAAATCATGTTTGATGCACTCTGTAAGTTAATTTTTTTTCAGTACTGTTTAATCAGGATGATAGGAACACTGTGGACAGTTTTTAGCAAGTTGCAACATTGAAATACAGAAATAAACACTTTTCCAAAAACAAGCTCTAAATCATGTTGAAAAACAGAAATAAGCACTTTTCAAAAACAAGCTCCAAATCATGTTGAAATACAGAAATAAACACTTTTCCATAAACAAGCTCTAAATCATGTTTGATGCACTCTGTAAGTATTTTTTTTTTCAGTACTGTTTAATCAGGATGATAGGAACACTGTGGACAGTTTTCAGCAAGTTGCAACATTGAAATACAGAAATAAACACTTTTCCAAAAACAAGCTCTAAATCATGTTTGATGCACTCTGTAAGTAATTTTTTTTCAGTACTGTTTAATCAGGATGATAGGAACACTGTGGACAGTTTTCAGCAAGTTGCAACATTGAAATACAGAAATAAACACTTTTCCAAAAACAAGCTCTAAATCATGTTTGATGCACTCTGTAAGTAATTTTTTTTCAGTACTGTTTAATCAGGATGATAGGAACACTGTGGACAGTGTTCAGCAAGTTGCAACATTGAAATACAGAAATAAACACTTTTCCAAAAACAAGCTCTAAATCATGTTGAAATACAGAAATAAGCACTTTTCAAAAACAAGCTCCAAATCATGTTGAAATACAAAAATAAGCACTTTTCAAAAACAAGCTCTAAATCATGTTTGATGCACTCTGTAAGTAATTTTTTTTTCCAGTACTGTTTAATCAGGATGATAGGAACACTGTGGACAGGTTTTAGCAAGTTGCAACATTGAAATACAGAAATAAACACTTTTCCAAAAACAAGCTCTAAATCATGTTGAAATACAGAAATAAGCACTTTTCAAAAACAAGCTCCAAATCATGTTGAAATACAAAAATAAGCACTTTTCAAAAACAAGCTCTAAATCATGTTTGATGCACTCTGTAAGTAATTTTTTTTTCCAGTACTGTTTAATCAGGATGATAGGAACACTGTGGACAGGTTTTAGCAAGTTGCAACATTGAAATACAGAAATAAACACTTTTCCAAAAACAAGCTCTAAATCATGTTGAAATACAGAAATAAGCACTTTTCAAAAACTAGCTCCAAATCATGTTGAAATACAGAAATAAACACTTTTCCATAAACAAGCTCTAAATCATGTTTGATGCACTCTGTAAGTAAAAAAATGTTCAGTACTGTTTAATCAGGATGATAGGAACACTGTGGACAGTTTTCAGCAAGTTGCAACATTGAAATACAGAAATAAACACTTTTCCAAAAACAAGCTCCAAATCACGTTGAAATACAGAAATAAACACTTTTCCGTAAACAAGCTCTAAATCATGTTTGATGCACTCTGTAAGTGAATTTTTTTTCAGTACTGTTTAATCAGGATGATAGGAACACTGTGGACAGTTTTCAGCAAGTTGCAACATTGAAATACAGAAATAAACACTTTTCCATAAACAAGCTCGAAATCATGTTTGATGCACTCTGTAAGTAAATTTTTTTCAGTACTGTTTAATCAGGATGATAGGAACACTGTGGACAGTTTTCAGCAAGTTGCAACATTGAAATACAGAAATAAACACTTTTCCAAATACAAGCTCCAAATCATGTTGAAATACAGAAATAAGCACTTTTCAAAAACTAGCTCCAAATCATGTTGAAATACAGAAATAAACACTTTTCCATAAACAAGCTCTAAATCATGTTTGATGCACTCTGTAAGTAAAAAAATGTTCAGTACTGTTTAATCAGGATGATAGGAACACTGTGGACAGTTTTCAGCAAGTTGCAACATTGAAATACAGAAATAAACACTTTTCCAAAAACAAGCTCCAAATCACGTTGAAATACAGAAATAAACACTTTTCCGTAAACAAGCTCTAAATCATGTTTGATGCACTCTGTAAGTTAATTTTTTTTCAGTACTGTTTAATCAGGATGATAGGAACACTGTGGACAGTTTTTAGCAAGTTGCAACATTGAAATACAGAAATAAACACTTTTCCAAAAACAAGCTCTAAATCATGTTGAAAAACAGAAATAAGCACTTTTCAAAAACAAGCTCCAAATCATGTTGAAATACAGAAATAAACACTTTTCCATAAACAAGCTCTAAATCATGTTTGATGCACTCTGTAAGTAATTTTTTTTTCAGTACTGTTTAATCAGGATGATAGGAACACTGTGGACAGTTTTCAGCAAGTTGCAACATTGAAATACAGAAATAAACACTTTTCCAAAAACAAGCTCTAAATCATGTTTGATGCACTCTGTAAGTAATTTTTTTTCAGTACTGTTTAATCAGGATGATAGGAACACTGTGGACAGTTTTCAGCAAGTTGCAACATTGAAATACAGAAATAAACACTTTTCCAAAAACAAGCTCCAAATCATGTTGAAATACAAAAATAAGCACTTTTCAAAAACAAGCTCTAAATCATGTTTGATGCACTCTGTAAGTAATTTTTTTTCCCAGTACTGTTTAATCAGGATGATAGGAACACTGTGGACAGGTTTTAGCAAGTTGCAACATTGAAATACAGAAATAAACACTTTTCCAAAAACAAGCTCCAAATCACGTTGAAATACAGAAATAAACACTTTTCCGTAAACAAGCTCTAAATCATGTTTGATGCACTCTGTAAGTTAATTTTTTTTCAGTACTGTTTAATCAGGATGATAGGAACACTGTGGACAGTTTTTAGCAAGTTGCAACATTGAAATACAGAAATAAACACTTTTCCAAAAACAAGCTCTAAATCATGTTGAAAAACAGAAATAAGCACTTTTCAAAAACAAGCTCCAAATCATGTTGAAATACAGAAATAAACACTTTTCCATAAACAAGCTCTAAATCATGTTTGATGCACTCTGTAAGTAATTTTTTTTTCAGTACTGTTTAATCAGGATGATAGGAACACTGTGGACAGTTTTCAGCAAGTTGCAACATTGAAATACAGAAATAAACACTTTTCCAAAAACAAGCTCTAAATCATGTTTGATGCACTCTGTAAGTAATTTTTTTTCAGTACTGTTTAATCAGGATGATAGGAACACTGTGGACAGTTTTCAGCAAGTTGCAACATTGAAATACAGAAATAAACACTTTTCCAAAAACAAGCTCTAAATCATGTTTGATGCACTCTGTAAGTGAATTTTTTTTCAGTACTGTTTAATCAGGATGATAGGAACACTGTGGACAGTTTTCAGCAAGTTGCAACATTGAAATACAGAAATAAACACTTTTCCAAAAACAAGCTCCAAATCATGTTGAAATACAAAAATAAGCACTTTTCAAAAACAAGCTCTAAATCATGTTTGATGCACTCTGTAAGTAATTTTTTTTCCCAGTACTGTTTAATCAGGATGATAGGAACACTGTGGACAGGTTTTAGCAAGTTGCAACATTGAAATACAGAAATAAACACTTTTCCAAAAACAAGCTCTAAATCATGTTGAAATACAGAAATAAGCACTTTTCAAAAACAAGCTCCAAATCATGTTGAAATACAAAAATAAGCACTTTTCAAAAACAAGCTCTAAATCATGTTTGATGCACTCTGTATGTAATTTTTTTTTCCAGTACTGTTTAATCAGGATGATAGGAACACTGTGGACAGGTTTTAGCAAGTTGCAACATTGAAATACAGAAATAAACACTTTTCCAAAAACAAGCTCTAAATCATGTTGAAATACAGAAATAAGCACTTTTCAAAAACAAGCTCCAAATCATGTTGAAATACAGAAATAAACACTTTTCCATAAACAAGCTCTAAATCATGTTTGATGCACTCTGTAAGTAATTTTTTTTTCAGTACTGTTTAATCAGGATGATAGGAACACTGTGGACAGTTTTCAGCAAGTTGCAACATTGAAATACAGAAATAAACACTTTTCCAAAAACAAGCTCTAAATCATGTTTGATGCACTCTGTAAGTAATTTTTTTTCAGTACTGTTTAATCAGGATGATAGGAACACTGTGGACAGTTTTCAGCAAGTTGCAACATTGAAATACAGAAATAAACACTTTTCCAAAAACAAGCTCTAAATCATGTTGAAATACAGAAATAAGCACTTTTCAAAAACAAGCTCCAAATCATGTTGAAATACAAAAATAAGCACTTTTCAAAAACAAGCTCTAAATCATGTTTGATGCACTCTGTAAGTAATTTTTTTTTCCAGTACTGTTTAATCAGGATGATAGGAACACTGTGGACAGGTTTTAGCAAGTTGCAACATTGAAATACAGAAATAAACACTTTTCCAAAAACAAGCTCTAAATCATGTTGAAATACAGAAATAAGCACTTTTCAAAAACAAGCTCCAAATCATGTTGAAATACAAAAATAAGCACTTTTCAAAAACAAGCTCTAAATCATGTTTGATGCACTCTGTAAGTATTTTTTTTTTCCAGTACTGTTTAATCAGGATGATAGGAACACTGTGGACAGGTTTTAGCAAGTTGCAACATTGAAATACAGAAATAAACACTTTTCCAAAAACAAGCTCTAAATCATGTTGAAATACAGAAATAAGCACTTTTCAAAAACTAGCTCCAAATCATGTTGAAATACAGAAATAAACACTTTTCCATAAACAAGCTCTAAATCATGTTTGATGCACTCTGTAAGTAAAAAAATGTTCAGTACTGTTTAATCAGGATGATAGGAACACTGTGGACAGTTTTCAGCAAGTTGCAACATTGAAATACAGAAATAAACACTTTTCCAAAAACAAGCTCCAAATCATGTTGAAATACAAAAATAAGCACTTTTCAAAAACAAGCTCTAAATCATGTTTGATGCACTCTGTAAGTAATTTTTTTTTCCAGTACTGTTTAATCAGGATGATAGGAACACTGTGGACAGGTTTTAGCAAGTTGCAACATTGAAATACAGAAATAAACACTTTTCCAAAAACAAGCTCTAAATCATGTTGAAATACAGAAATAAGCACTTTTCAAAAACTAGCTCCAAATCATGTTGAAATACAGAAATAAACACTTTTCCATAAACAAGCTCTAAATCATGTTTGATGCACTCTGTAAGTAAAAAAATGTTCAGTACTGTTTAATCAGGATGATAGGAACACTGTGGACAGTTTTCAGCAAGTTGCAACATTGAAATACAGAAATAAACACTTTTCCAAAAACAAGCTCCAAATCACGTTGAAATACAGAAATAAACACTTTTCCGTAAACAAGCTCTAAATCATGTTTGATGCACTCTGTAAGTTAATTTTTTTTCAGTACTGTTTAATCAGGATGATAGGAACACTGTGGACAGTTTTTAGCAAGTTGCAACATTGAAATACAGAAATAAACACTTTTCCAAAAACAAGCTCTAAATCATGTTGAAAAACAGAAATAAGCACTTTTCAAAAACAAGCTCCAAATCATGTTGAAATACAGAAATAAACACTTTTCCATAAACAAGCTCTAAATCATGTTTGATGCACTCTGTAAGTGAAACATTTTTCAGTACTGTTTAATCAGGATGATAGGAACACTGTGGACAGTTTTCAGCAAGTTGCAACATTGCAATACAGAAATAAACACTTTTCCAAAAACAAGCTCTAAATCATGTTGAAAAACAGAAATAAGCACTTTTCAAAAACAAGCTCCAAATCATGTTGAAATACAGAAATAAACACTTTTCCATAAACAAGCTCTAAATCATGTTTGATGCACTCTGTAAGTTATTTTTTTTTCCAGTACTGTTTAATCAGGATGATAGGAACACTGTGGACAGTTTTCAGCAAGTTGCAACATTGAAATACAGAAATAAACACTTTTCCAAAAACAAGCTCTAAATCATGTTTGATGCACTCTGTAAGTAATTTTTTTTCAGTACTGTTTAATCAGGATGATAGGAACACTGTGGACAGTTTTCAGCAAGTTGCAACATTGAAATACAGAAATAAACACTTTTCCAAAAACAAGCTCTAAATCATGTTTGATGCACTCTGTAAGTAATTTTTTTTCAGTACTGTTTAATCAGGATGATAGGAACACTGTGGACAGTTTTCAGCAAGTTGCAACATTGAAATACAGAAATAAACACTTTTCCAAAAACAAGCTCCAAATCATGTTGAAATACAAAAATAAGCACTTTTCAAAAACAAGCTCTAAATCATGTTTGATGCACTCTGTAAGTAATTTTTTTTTCCAGTACTGTTTAATCAGGATGATAGGAACACTGTGGACAGGTTTTAGCAAGTTGCAACATTGAAATACAGAAATAAACACTTTTCCAAAAACAAGCTCTAAATCATGTTGAAATACAGAAATAAGCACTTTTCAAAAACAAGCTCCAAATCATGTTGAAATACAAAAATAAGCACTTTTCAAAAACAAGCTCTAAATCATGTTTGATGCACTCTGTAAGTATTTTTTTTTTCCAGTACTGTTTAATCAGGATGATAGGAACACTGTGGACAGGTTTTAGCAAGTTGCAACATTGAAATACAGAAATAAACACTTTTCCAAAAACAAGCTTCAAATCATGTTGAAATACAGAAATAAGCACTTTTCAAAAACAAGCTCCAAATCATGTTGAAATACAGAAATAAACACTTTTCCATAAACAAGCTCTAAATCATGTTTGATGCACTCTGTAAGTAATTTTTTTTTCAGTACTGTTTAATCAGGATGATAGGAACACTGTGGACAGTTTTCAGCAAGTTGCAACATTGAAATACAGAAATAAACACTTTTCCAAAAACAAGCTCTAAATCATGTTTGATGCACTCTGTAAGTAATTTTTTTTCAGTACTGTTTAATCAGGATGATAGGAACACTGTGGACAGTTTTCAGCAAGTTGCAACATTGAAATACAGAAATAAACACTTTTCCAAAAACAAGCTCTAAATCATGTTGAAATACAGAAATAAGCACTTTTCAAAAACAAGCTCCAAATCATGTTGAAATACAAAAATAAGCACTTTTCAAAAACAAGCTCTAAATCATGTTTGATGCACTCTGTAAGTAATTTTTTTTTCCAGTACTGTTTAATCAGGATGATAGGAACACTGTGGACAGGTTTTAGCAAGTTGCAACATTGAAATACAGAAATAAACACTTTTCCAAAAACAAGCTCTAAATCATGTTGAAATACAGAAATAAGCACTTTTCAAAAACAAGCTCCAAATCATGTTGAAATACAAAAATAAGCACTTTTCAAAAACAAGCTCTAAATCATGTTTGATGCACTCTGTAAGTAATTTTTTTTCCCAGTACTGTTTAATCAGGATGATAGGAACACTGTGGACAGGTTTTAGCAAGTTGCAACATTGAAATACAGAAATAAACACTTTTCCAAAAACAAGCTCTAAATCATGTTGAAATACAGAAATAAGCACTTTTCAAAAACTAGCTCCAAATCATGTTGAAATACAGAAATAAACACTTTTCCATAAACAAGCTCTAAATCATGTTTGATGCACTCTGTAAGTAAAAAAATGTTCAGTACTGTTTAATCAGGATGATAGGAACACTGTGGACAGTTTTCAGCAAGTTGCAACATTGAAATACAGAAATAAACACTTTTCCAAAAACAAGCTCCAAATCACGTTGAAATACAGAAATAAACACTTTTCCGTAAACAAGCTCTAAATCATGTTTGATGCACTCTGTAAGTTAATTTTTTTTCAGTACTGTTTAATCAGGATGATAGGAACACTGTGGACAGTTTTTAGCAAGTTGCAACATTGAAATACAGAAATAAACACTTTTCCATAAACAAGCTCGAAATCATGTTTGATGCACTCTGTAAGTGAATTTTTTTTCAGTACTGTTTAATCAGGATGATAGGAACACTGTGGACAGTTTTCAGCAAGTTGCAACATTGAAATACAGAAATAAACACTTTTCCAAATACAAGCTCCAAATCATGTTGAAATACAGAAATAAGCACTTTTCAAAAACTAGCTCCAAATCATGTTGAAATACAGAAATAAACACTTTTCCATAAACAAGCTCTAAATCATGTTTGATGCACTCTGTAAGTAAAAAAATGTTCAGTACTGTTTAATCAGGATGATAGGAACACTGTGGACAGTTTTCAGCAAGTTGCAACATTGAAATACAGAAATAAACACTTTTCCAAAAACAAGCTCCAAATCACGTTGAAATACAGAAATAAACACTTTTCCGTAAACAAGCTCTAAATCATGTTTGATGCACTCTGTAAGTTAATTTTTTTTCAGTACTGTTTAATCAGGATGATAGGAACACTGTGGACAGTTTTTAGCAAGTTGCAACATTGAAATACAGAAATAAACACTTTTCCAAAAACAAGCTCTAAATCATGTTGAAAAACAGAAATAAGCACTTTTCAAAAACAAGCTCCAAATCATGTTGAAATACAGAAATAAACACTTTTCCATAAACAAGCTCTAAATCATGTTTGATGCACTCTGTAAGTAATTTTTTTTTCAGTACTGTTTAATCAGGATGATAGGAACACTGTGGACAGTTTTCAGCAAGTTGCAACATTGAAATACAGAAATAAACACTTTTCCAAAAACAAGCTCTAAATCATGTTTGATGCACTCTGTAAGTAATTTTTTTTCAGTACTGTTTAATCAGGATGATAGGAACACTGTGGACAGTTTTCAGCAAGTTGCAACATTGAAATACAGAAATAAACACTTTTCCAAAAACAAGCTCCAAATCATGTTGAAATACAAAAATAAGCACTTTTCAAAAACAAGCTCTAAATCATGTTTGATGCACTCTGTAAGTAATTTTTTTTCCCAGTACTGTTTAATCAGGATGATAGGAACACTGTGGACAGGTTTTAGCAAGTTGCAACATTGAAATACAGAAATAAACACTTTTCCAAAAACAAGCTCTAAATCATGTTGAAATACAGAAATAAGCACTTTTCAAAAACAAGCTCCAAATCATGTTGAAATACAAAAATAAGCACTTTTCAAAAACAAGCTCTAAATCATGTTTGATGCACTCTGTAAGTAATTTTTTTTTCCAGTACTGTTTAATCAGGATGATAGGAACACTGTGGACAGGTTTTAGCAAGTTGCAACATTGAAATACAGAAATAAACACTTTTCCAAAAACAAGCTCTAAATCATGTTGAAATACAGAAATAAGCACTTTTCAAAAACAAGCTCCAAATCATGTTGAAATACAGAAATAAACACTTTTCCATAAACAAGCTCTAAATCATGTTTGATGCACTCTGTAAGTAATTTTTTTTTCAGTACTGTTTAATCAGGATGATAGGAACACTGTGGACAGTTTTCAGCAAGTTGCAACATTGAAATACAGAAATAAACACTTTTCCAAAAACAAGCTCTAAATCATGTTTGATGCACTCTGTAAGTAATTTTTTTTCAGTACTGTTTAATCAGGATGATAGGAACACTGTGGACAGTTTTCAGCAAGTTGCAACATTGAAATACAGAAATAAACACTTTTCCAAAAACAAGCTCTAAATCATGTTGAAATACAGAAATAAGCACTTTTCAAAAACAAGCTCCAAATCATGTTGAAATACAAAAATAAGCACTTTTCAAAAACAAGCTCTAAATCATGTTTGATGCACTCTGTAAGTAATTTTTTTTTCCAGTACTGTTTAATCAGGATGATAGGAACACTGTGGACAGGTTTTAGCAAGTTGCAACATTGAAATACAGAAATAAACACTTTTCCAAAAACAAGCTCTAAATCATGTTGAAATACAGAAATAAGCACTTTTCAAAAACAAGCTCCAAATCATGTTGAAATACAAAAATAAGCACTTTTCAAAAACAAGCTCTAAATCATGTTTGATGCACTCTGTAAGTATTTTTTTTTTCCAGTACTGTTTAATCAGGATGATAGGAACACTGTGGACAGGTTTTAGCAAGTTGCAACATTGAAATACAGAAATAAACACTTTTCCAAAAACAAGCTCTAAATCATGTTGAAATACAGAAATAAGCACTTTTCAAAAACTAGCTCCAAATCATGTTGAAATACAGAAATAAACACTTTTCCATAAACAAGCTCTAAATCATGTTTGATGCACTCTGTAAGTAAAAAAATGTTCAGTACTGTTTAATCAGGATGATAGGAACACTGTGGACAGTTTTCAGCAAGTTGCAACATTGAAATACAGAAATAAACACTTTTCCAAAAACAAGCTCCAAATCATGTTGAAATACAAAAATAAGCACTTTTCAAAAACAAGCTCTAAATCATGTTTGATGCACTCTGTAAGTAATTTTTTTTTCCAGTACTGTTTAATCAGGATGATAGGAACACTGTGGACAGGTTTTAGCAAGTTGCAACATTGAAATACAGAAATAAACACTTTTCCAAAAACAAGCTCTAAATCATGTTGAAATACAGAAATAAGCACTTTTCAAAAACTAGCTCCAAATCATGTTGAAATACAGAAATAAACACTTTTCCATAAACAAGCTCTAAATCATGTTTGATGCACTCTGTAAGTAAAAAAATGTTCAGTACTGTTTAATCAGGATGATAGGAACACTGTGGACAGTTTTCAGCAAGTTGCAACATTGAAATACAGAAATAAACACTTTTCCAAAAACAAGCTCCAAATCACGTTGAAATACAGAAATAAACACTTTTCCGTAAACAAGCTCTAAATCATGTTTGATGCACTCTGTAAGTTAATTTTTTTTCAGTACTGTTTAATCAGGATGATAGGAACACTGTGGACAGTTTTTAGCAAGTTGCAACATTGAAATACAGAAATAAACACTTTTCCAAAAACAAGCTCTAAATCATGTTGAAAAACAGAAATAAGCACTTTTCAAAAACAAGCTCCAAATCATGTTGAAATACAGAAATAAACACTTTTCCATAAACAAGCTCTAAATCATGTTTGATGCACTCTGTAAGTAAAACATTTTTCAGTACTGTTTAATCAGGATGATAGGAACACTGTGGACAGTTTTCAGCAAGTTGCAACATTGCAATACAGAAATAAACACTTTTCCAAAAACAAGCTCTAAATCATGTTGAAAAACAGAAATAAGCACTTTTCAAAAACAAGCTCCAAATCATGTTGAAATACAGAAATAAACACTTTTCCATAAACAAGCTCTAAATCATGTTTGATGCACTCTGTAAGTAATTTTTTTTCCAGTACTGTTTAATCAGGATGATAGGAACACTGTGGACAGTTTTCAGCAAGTTGCAACATTGAAATACAGAAATAAACACTTTTCCAAAAACAAGCTCTAAATCATGTTTGATGCACTCTGTAAGTAATTTTTTTTCAGTACTGTTTAATCAGGATGATAGGAACACTGTGGACAGTTTTCAGCAAGTTGCAACATTGAAATACAGAAATAAACACTTTTCCAAAAACAAGCTCCAAATCATGTTGAAATACAGAAATAAGCACTTTTCAAAAACAAGCTCTAAATCATGTTTGATGCACTCTGTAAGTAATTTTTTTTTCCAGTACTGTTTAATCAGGATGATAGGAACACTGTGGACAGGTTTTAGCAAGTTGCAACATTGAAATACAGAAATAAACACTTTTCCAAAAACAAGCTCTAAATCATGTTGAAATACAGAAATAAGCACTTTTCAAAAACAAGCTCCAAATCATGTTGAAATACAGAAATAAACACTTTTCCATAAACAAGCTCTAAATCATGTTTGATGCACTCTGTAAGTTAATTTTTTTTCAGTACTGTTTAATCAGGATGATAGGAACACTGTGGACAGTTTTCAGCAAGTTGCAACATTGAAATACAGAAATAAACACTTTTCCAAAAACAAGCTCCAAATCATGTTGAAATACAAAAATAAGCACTTTTCAAAAACAAGCTCTAAATCATGTTTGATGCACTCTGTAAGTAATTTTTTTTTCCAGTACTGTTTAATCAGGATGATAGGAACACTGTGGACAGGTTTTAGCAAGTTGCAACATTGAAATACAGAAATAAACACTTTTCCAAAAACAAGCTCTAAATCATGTTGAAATACAGAAATAAGCACTTTTCAAAAACAAGCTCTAAATCATGTTTGATGCACTCTGTAAGTTAATTTTTTTTCAGTACTGTTTAATCAGGATGATAGGAACACTGTGGACAGTTTTCAGCAAGTTGCAACATTGAAATACAGAAATAAACACTTTTCCAAAAACAAGCTCTAAATCATGTTGAAAAACAGAAATAAGCACTTTTCAAAAACAAGCTCCAAATCATGTTGAAATACAGAAATAAACACTTTTCCATAAACAAGCTCTAAATCATGTTTGATGCACTCTGTAAGTAAAACATTTTTCAGTACTGTTTAATCAGGATGATAGGAACACTGTGGACAGTTTTCCGCAAGTTGCAACATTGCAATACAGAAATAAACACTTTTCCAAAAACAAGCTCTAAATCATGTTGAAAAACAGAAATAAGCACTTTTCAAAAACAAGCTCCAAATCATGTTGAAATACAGAAATAAACACTTTTCCATAAACAAGCTCTAAATCATGTTTGATGCACTCTGTAAGTTCATTTTTTTTCAGTACTGTTTAATCAGGATGATAGGAACACTGTGGACAGTTTTTAGCAAGTTGCAACATTGAAATACAGAAATAAACACTTTTCCAAAAACAAGCTCTAAATCATGTTGAAAAACAGAAATAAGCACTTTTCAAAAACAAGCTCTAAATCATGTTTGATGCACTCTGTAAGTATTTTTTTTTTCCAGTACTGTTTAATCAGGATGATAGGAACACTGTGGACAGGTTTTAGCAAGTTGCAACATTGAAATACAGAAATAAACACTTTTCCAAAAACAAGCTCTAAATCATGTTGAAATACAGAAATAAGCACTTTTCAAAAACTAGCTCTAAATCATGTTTGATGCACTCTGTAAGTATTTTTTTTTTCCAGTACTGTTTAATCAGGATGATAGGAACACTGTGGACAGGTTTTAGCAAGTTGCAACATTGAAATACAGAAATAAACACTTTTCCAAAAACAAGCTCCAAATCATGTTGAAATACAGAAATAAGCACTTTTCAAAAACTAGCTCCAAATCATGTTGAAATACAGAAATAAACACTTTTCCATAAACAAGCTCTAAATCATGTTTGATGCACTCTGTAAGTAAAAAAATGTTCAGTACTGTTTAATCAGGATGATAGGAACACTGTGGACAGTTTTCAGCAAGTTGCAACATTGAAATACAGAAATAAACACTTTTCCAAAAACAAGCTCCAAATCATGTTGAAATACAAAAATAAGCACTTTTCAAAAACAAGCTCTAAATCATGTTTGATGCACTCTGTAAGTAATTTTTTTTTCCAGTACTGTTTAATCAGGATGATAGGAACACTGTGGACAGGTTTTAGCAAGTTGCAACATTGAAATACAGAAATAAACACTTTTCCAAAAACAAGCTCTAAATCATGTTGAAATACAGAAATAAGCACTTTTCAAAAACTAGCTCCAAATCATGTTGAAATACAGAAATAAACACTTTTCCATAAACAAGCTCTAAATCATGTTTGATGCACTCTGTAAGTAAAAAAATGTTCAGTACTGTTTAATCAGGATGATAGGAACACTGTGGACAGTTTTCAGCAAGTTGCAACATTGAAATACAGAAATAAACACTTTTCCAAAAACAAGCTCCAAATCACGTTGAAATACAGAAATAAACACTTTTCCGTAAACAAGCTCTAAATCATGTTTGATGCACTCTGTAAGTTAATTTTTTTTCAGTACTGTTTAATCAGGATGATAGGAACACTGTGGACAGTTTTTAGCAAGTTGCAACATTGAAATACAGAAATAAACACTTTTCCAAAAACAAGCTCTAAATCATGTTGAAAAACAGAAATAAGCACTTTTCAAAAACAAGCTCCAAATCATGTTGAAATACAGAAATAAACACTTTTCCATAAACAAGCTCTAAATCATGTTTGATGCACTCTGTAAGTGCAATTTTTTTCAGTACTGTTTAATCAGGATGATAGGAACACTGTGGACAGTTTTCAGCAAGTTGCAACATTGCAATACAGAAATAAACACTTTTCCAAAAACAAGCTCTAAATCATGTTGAAAAACAGAAATAAGCACTTTTCAAAAACAAGCTCCAAATCATGTTGAAATACAGAAATAAACACTTTTCCATAAACAAGCTCTAAATCATGTTTGATGCACTCTGTAAGTAATTTTTTTTCCAGTACTGTTTAATCAGGATGATAGGAACACTGTGGACAGTTTTCAGCAAGTTGCAACATTGAAATACAGAAATAAACACTTTTCCAAAAACAAGCTCTAAATCATGTTTGATGCACTCTGTAAGTAATTTTTTTTCAGTACTGTTTAATCAGGATGATAGGAACACTGTGGACAGTTTTCAGCAAGTTGCAACATTGAAATACAGAAATAAACACTTTTCCAAAAACAAGCTCCAAATCATGTTGAAATACAAAAATAAGCACTTTTCAAAAACAAGCTCCAAATCATGTTGAAATACAGAAATAAACACTTTTCCATAAACAAGCTCTAAATCATGTTTGATGCACTCTGTAAGTTAATTTTTTTTCAGTACTGTTTAATCAGGATGATAGGAACACTGTGGACAGTTTTCAGCAAGTTGCAACATTGAAATACAGAAATAAACACTTTTCCAAAAACAAGCTCTAAATCATGTTGAAAAACAGAAATAAGCACTTTTCAAAAACAAGCTCCAAATCATGTTGAAATACAGAAATAAACACTTTTCCATAAACAAGCTCTAAATCATGTTTGATGCACTCTGTAAGTAAAACATTTTTCAGTACTGTTTAATCAGGATGATAGGAACACTGTGGACAGTTTTCAGCAAGTTGCAACATTGCAATACAGAAATAAACACTTTTCCAAAAACAAGCTCTAAATCATGTTGAAATACAGAAATAAGCACTTTTCAAAAACAAGCTCCAAATCATGTTGAAATACAGAAATAAACACTTTTCCATAAACAAGCTCTAAATCATGTTTGATGCACTCTGTAAGTAAAACATTTTTCAGTACTGTTTAATCAGGATGATAGGAACACTGTGGACAGTTTTCAGCAAGTTGCAACATTGCAATACAGAAATAAACACTTTTCCAAAAACAAGCTCTAAATCATGTTGAAAAACAGAAATAAGCACTTTTCAAAAACAAGCTCCAAATCATGTTGAAATACAGAAATAAACACTTTTCCATAAACAAGCTCTAAATCATGTTTGATGCACTCTGTAAGTGATTTTTTTTCCAGTACTGTTTAATCAGGATGATAGGAACACTGTGGACAGTTTTCAGCAAGTTGCAACATTGAAATACAGAAATAAACACTTTTCCAAAAACAAGCTCTAAATCATGTTTGATGCACTCTGTAAGTAATTTTTTTTCAGTACTGTTTAATCAGGATGATAGGAACACTGTGGACAGTTTTCAGCAAGTTGCAACATTGAAATACAGAAATAAACACTTTTCCAAAAACAAGCTCCAAATCATGTTGAAATACAAAAATAAGCACTTTTCAAAAACAAGCTCCAAATCATGTTGAAATACAGAAATAAACACTTTTCCATAAACAAGCTCTAAATCATGTTTGATGCACTCTGTAAGTTAATTTTTTTTCAGTACTGTTTAATCAGGATGATAGGAACACTGTGGACAGTTTTCAGCAAGTTGCAACATTGAAATACAGAAATAAACACTTTTCCAAAAACAAGCTCTAAATCATGTTGAAAAACAGAAATAAGCACTTTTCAAAAACAAGCTCCAAATCATGTTGAAATACAGAAATAAACACTTTTCCATAAACAAGCTCTAAATCATGTTTGATGCACTCTGTAAGTAAAACATTTTTCAGTACTGTTTAATCAGGATGATAGGAACACTGTGGACAGTTTTCCGCAAGTTGCAACATTGCAATACAGAAATAAACACTTTTCCAAAAACAAGCTCTAAATCATGTTGAAAAACAGAAATAAGCACTTTTCAAAAACAAGCTCCAAATCATGTTGAAATACAGAAATAAACACTTTTCCATAAACAAGCTCTAAATCATGTTTGATGCACTCTGTAAGTTCATTTTTTTTCAGTACTGTTTAATCAGGATGATAGGAACACTGTGGACAGTTTTCCGCAAGTTGCAACATTGCAATACAGAAATAAACACTTTTCCAAAAACAAGCTCTAAATCATGTTGAAAAACAGAAATAAGCACTTTTCAAAAACAAGCTCCAAATCATGTTGAAATACAGAAATAAACACTTTTCCATAAACAAGCTCTAAATCATGTTTGATGCACTCTGTAAGTAAAAAAAATTTCAGTACTGTTTAATCAGGATGATAGGAACACTGTGGACAGTTTTCAGCAAGTTGCAACATTGAAATACAGAAATAAACACTTTTCCAAAAACAAGCTCCAAATCACGTTGAAATACAGAAATAAACACTTTTCCGTAAACAAGCTCTAAATCATGTTTGATGCACTCTGTAAGTTAATTTTTTTTCAGTACTGTTTAATCAGGATGATAGGAACACTGTGGACAGTTTTCAGCAAGTTGCAACATTGAAATACAGAAATAAGCACTTTTCAAAAACAAGCTCCAAATCATGTTGAAATACAGAAATAAAGACTTTTCCATAAACAAGCTCTAAATCATGTTTGATGCACTCTGTAAGTTCATTTTTTTTCAGTACTGTTTAATCAGGATGATAGGAACACTGTGGACAGTTTTTAGCAAGTTGCAACATTGAAATACAGAAATAAACACTTTTCCAAAAACAAGCTCTAAATCATGTTGAAAAACAGAAATAAGCACTTTTCAAAAACAAGCTTCAAATCATGTTGAAATACAGAAATAAACACTTTTCAAAAACAAGCTCCAAATCATGTTGAAATACAGAAATAAACACTTTTCCATAAACAAGCTCTAAATCATGTTTGATGCACTCTGTAAGTAAAAAAAAATTCAGTACTGTTTAATCAGGATGATAGGAACACTGTGGACAGTTTTCAGCAAGTTGCAACATTGAAATACAGAAATAAACACTTTTCAAAAACAAGCTCCAAATCACGTTGAAATACAGAAATAAACACTTTTCCGTAAACAAGCTCTAAATCATGTTTGATGCACTCTGTAAGTTAATTTTTTTTCAGTACTGTTTAATCAGGATGATAGGAACACTGTGGACAGTTTTTAGCAAGTTGCAACATTGAAATACAGAAATAAGCACTTTTCAAAAACAAGCTCCAAATCATGTTGAAATACAGAAATAAAGACTTTTCCATAAACAAGCTCTAAATCATGTTTGATGCACTCTGTAAGTTCATTTTTTTTCAGTACTGTTTAATCAGGATGATAGGAACACTGTGGACAGTTTTTAGCAAGTTGCAACATTGAAATACAGAAATAAACACTTTTCCAAAAACAAGCTCTAAATCATGTTGAAAAACAGAAATAAGCACTTTTCAAAAACAAGCTTCAAATCATGTTGAAATACAGAAATAAGCACTTTTCAAAAACAAGCTCCAAATCATGTTGAAATACAGAAATAAACACTTTTCCATAAACAAGCTCTAAATCATGTTTGATGCACTCTGTAAGTAAAAAAAATTTCAGTACTGTTTAATCAGGATGATAGGAACACTGTGGACAGTTTTCAGCAAGTTGCAACATTGAAATACAGAAATAAACACTTTTCCAAAAACAAGCTCCAAATCACGTTGAAATACAGAAATAAACACTTTTCCGTAAACAAGCTCTAAATCATGTTTGATGCACTCTGTAAGTTAATTTTTTTTCAGTACTGTTTAATCAGGATGATAGGAACACTGTGGACAGTTTACAGCAAGTTGCACTTTTCAAAAACAAGCTCCAAATCATGTTGAAATACAGAAATAAAGACTTTTCCATAAACAAGCTCTAAATCATGTTTGATGCACTCTGTAAGTTCATTTTTTTTCAGTACTGTTTAATCAGGATGATAGGAACACTGTGGACAGTTTTTAGCAAGTTGCAACATTGAAATACAGAAATAAACACTTTTCCAAAAACAAGCTCTAAATCATGTTGAAAAACAGAAATAAGCACTTTTCAAAAACAAGCTTCAAATCATGTTGAAATACAGAAATAAACACTTTTCAAAAACAAGCTCCAAATCATGTTGAAATACAGAAATAAACACTTTTCCATAAACAAGCTCTAAATCATGTTTGATGCACTCTGTAAGTAAAAAAAAATTCAGTACTGTTTAATCAGGATGATAGGAACACTGTGGACAGTTTTCAGCAAGTTGCAACATTGAAATACAGAAATAAACACTTTTCCAAAAACAAGCTCCAAATCACGTTGAAATACAGAAATAAACACTTTTCCGTAAACAAGCTCGAAATCATGTTTGATGCACTCTGTAAGTTCATTTTTTTTCAGTACTGTTTAATCAGGATGATAGGAACACTGTGGACAGTTTTCCGCAAGTTGCAACATTGAAATACAGAAATAAACACTTTTCCAAAAACAAGCTCTAAATCATGTTGAAAAACAGAAATAAGCACTTTTCAAAAACAAGCTCCAAATCATGTTGAAATACAGAAATAAACACTTTTCCATAAACAAGCTCTAAATCATGTTTGATGCACTCTGTAAGTTAATTTTTTTTCAGTACTGTTTAATCAGGATGATAGGAACACTGTGGACAGTTTTCAGCAAGTTGCAACATTGAAATACAGAAATAAACACTTTTCCAAAAACAAGCTCTAAATCATGTTGAAAAACAGAAATAAGCACTTTTCAAAAACAAGCTTCAAATCATGTTGAAATACAGAAATAAGCACTTTTCAAAAACAAGCTCCAAATCATGTTGAAATACAGAAATAAACACTTTTCCATAAACAAGCTCTAAATCATGTTTGATGCACTCTGTAAGTAAAAAAAATTTCAGTACTGTTTAATCAGGATGATAGGAACACTGTGGACAGTTTTCAGCAAGTTGCAACATTGAAATACAGAAATAAACACTTTTCCAAAAACAAGCTCCAAATCACGTTGAAATACAGAAATAAACACTTTTCCGTAAACAAGCTCTAAATCATGTTTGATGCACTCTGTAAGTTAATTTTTTTTCAGTACTGTTTAATCAGGATGATAGGAACACTGTGGACAGTTTTTAGCAAGTTGCAACATTGAAATACAGAAATAAGCACTTTTCAAAAACAAGCTCCAAATCATGTTGAAATACAGAAATAAAGACTTTTCCATAAACAAGCTCTAAATCATGTTTGATGCACTCTGTAAGTTCATTTTTTTTCAGTACTGTTTAATCAGGATGATAGGAACACTGTGGACAGTTTTTAGCAAGTTGCAACATTGAAATACAGAAATAAACACTTTTCCAAAAACAAGCTCTAAATCATGTTGAAAAACAGAAATAAGCACTTTTCAAAAACAAGCTTCAAATCATGTTGAAATACAGAAATAAACACTTTTCAAAAACAAGCTCCAAATCATGTTGAAATACAGAAATAAACACTTTTCCATAAACAAGCTCTAAATCATGTTTGATGCACTCTGTAAGTAAAAAAAAATTCAGTACTGTTTAATCAGGATGATAGGAACACTGTGGACAGTTTTCAGCAAGTTGCAACATTGAAATACAGAAATAAACACTTTTCCAAAAACAAGCTCCAAATCACGTTGAAATACAGAAATAAACACTTTTCCGTAAACAAGCTCGAAATCATGTTTGATGCACTCTGTAAGTTCATTTTTTTTCAGTACTGTTTAATCAGGATGATAGAACACTGTGGACAGTTTTTAGCAAGTTGCAACATTGAAATACAGAAATAAACACTTTTCCAAAAACAAGCTCTAAATCATGTTGAAAAACAGAAATAAGCACTTTTCAAAAACAAGCTTCAAATCATGTTGAAATACAGAAATAAGCACTTTTCAAAAACAAGCTCCAAATCATGTTGAAATACAGAAATAAACACTTTTCCATAAACAAGCTCTAAATCATGTTTGATGCACTCTGTAAGTAAATTTTTTTTCAGTACTGTTTAATCAGGATGATAGGAACACTGTGAACAGTTTTTAGCAAGTTGCAACATTGAAATACAGAAATAAACACTTTTCCAAAAACAAGCTCTAAATCATGTTGAAAAACAGAAATAAGCACTTTTCAAAAACAAGCTTCAAATCATGTTGAAATACAGAAATAAGCACTTTTCAAAAACAAGCTCCAAATCATGTTGAAATACAGAAATAAACACTTTTCCAAAAACAAGCTCTAAATCATGTTTGATGCACTCTGTAAGTGAATTTTTTTTCAGTACTGTTTAATCAGGATGATAGGAACACTGTGGACAGTTTTCAGCAAGTTGCAACATTGCAATACAGAAATAAACACTTTTCCAAAAACAAGCTCTAAATCATGTTGAAAAACAGAAATAAGCACTTTTCAAAAACAAGCTCCAAATCATGTTGAAATACAGAAATAAACACTTTTCCATAAACAAGCTCTAAATCATGTTTGATGCACTCTGTAAGTTAATTTTTTTTCAGTACTGTTTAATCAGGATGATAGGAACACTGTGGACAGTTTTTAGCAAGTTGCAACATTGAAATACAGAAATAAGCACTTTTCAAAAACAAGCTCCAAATCATGTTGAAATACAGAAATAAAGACTTTTCCATAAACAAGCTCTAAATCATGTTTGATGCACTCTGTAAGTGATTTTTTTTTAGTACTGTTTAATCAGGGTGATAGGAACACTGTGGACAGTTTTCAGCAAGTTGCAACATTGAAATACAGAAATAAACACTTTTCCAAAAACAAGCTCTAAATCATGTTGAAAAACAGAAATAAGCACTTTTCAAAAACAAGCTTCAAATCATGTTGAAATACAGAAATAAGCACTTTTCAAAAACAAGCTCCAAATCATGTTGAAATACAGAAATAAACACTTTTCCATAAACAAGCTCTAAATCATGTTTGATGCACTCTGTAAGTAAAAAAAAATTCAGTACTGTTTAATCAGGATGATAGGAACACTGTGGACAGTTTTCAGCAAGTTGCAACATTGAAATACAGAAATAAACACTTTTCCAAAAACAAGCTCCAAATCACGTTGAAATACAGAAATAAACACTTTTCCGTAAACAAGCTCGAAATCATGTTTGATGCACTCTGTAAGTTCATTTTTTTTCAGTACTGTTTAATCAGGATGATAGGAACACTGTGGACAGTTTTTAGCAAGTTGCAACATTGAAATACAGAAATAAACACTTTTCCAAAAACAAGCTCTAAATCATGTTGAAAAACAGAAATAAGCACTTTTCAAAAACAAGCTTCAAATCATGTTGAAATACAGAAATAAGCACTTTTCAAAAACAAGCTCCAAATCATGTTGAAATACAGAAATAAACACTTTTCCATAAACAAGCTCTAAATCATGTTTGATGCACTCTGTAAGTAAAAAAAAATTCAGTACTGTTTAATCAGGATGATAGGAACACTGTGGACAGTTTTCAGCAAGTTGCAACATTGAAATACAGAAATAAACACTTTTCCAAAAACAAGCTCCAAATCACGTTGAAATACAGAAATAAACACTTTTCCGTAAACAAGCTCGAAATCATGTTTGATGCACTCTGTAAGTAAATTTTTTTCAGTACTGTTTAATCAGGATGTTAGGAACACTGTGGACAGTTTTCAGCAAGTTGCAACATTGAAATACAGAAATAAACACTTTTCCAAATACAAGCTCCAAATCATGTTGAAATACAGAAATAAGCACTTTTCAAAAACTAGCTCCAAATCATGTTGAAATACAGAATTAAACACTTTTCCATAAACAAGCTCTAAATCATGTTTGATGCACTCTGTAAGTAAAAAGATTTTCAGTACTGTTTAATCAGGATGATAGGAACACTGTGGACAGTTTTCAGCAAGTTGCAACATTGAAATACAGAAATAAACACTTTTCCAAAAACAAGCTCCAAATCACGTTGAAATACAGAAATAAACACTTTTCCGTAAACAAGCTCTAAATCATGTTTGATGCACTCTGTAAGTGAATTTTTTTTCAGTACTTTTTAATCAGGATGATAGGAACACTGTGGACAGTTTTCAGCAAGTTGCAACATTGAAATACAGAAATAAACACTTTTCCAAAAACAAGCTCTAAATCATGTTGAAATACAGAAATAAGCACTTTTCAAAAACTAGCTCCAAATCATGTTGAAATACAGAATTAAACACTTTTCCATAAACAAGCTCTAAATCATGTTTGATGCACTCTGTAAGTTAATTTTTTTCCAGTACTGTTTAATCAGGATGATAGGAACACTGTGGACAGTTTTTAGCAAGTTGCAACATTGAAATACAGAAATAAACACTTTTCCAAAAACAAGCTCTAAATCATGTTGAAAAACAGAAATAAGCACTTTTCAAAAACAAGCTCCAAATCATGTTGAAATACAGAAATAAACACTTTTCCATAAACAAGCTCTAAATCATGTTTGATGCACTCTGTAAGTAAAAAAAAATTCAGTACTGTTTAATCAGGATGATAGGAACACTGTGGACAGTTTTCAGCAAGTTGCAACATTGAAATACAGAAATAAACACTTTTCCAAAAACAAGCTCCAAATCATGTTGAAATACAGAAATAAACACTTTTCCATAAACAAGCTCTAAATCATGTTTGATGCACTCTGTAAGTTAATTTTTTTTCAGTACTGTTTAATCAGGATGATAGGAACACTGTGGACAGTTTTTAGCAAGTTGCAACATTGAAATACAGAAATAAACACTTTTCCAAAAACAAGCTCTAAATCATGTTGAAAAACAGAAATAAGCACTTTTCAAAAACAAGCTTCAAATCATGTTGAAATACAGAAATAAACACTTTTCAAAAACAAGCTCCAAATCATGTTGAAATACAGAAATAAACACTTTTCCATAAACAAGCTCTAAATCATGTTTGATGCACTCTGTAAGTAAAAAAAAATTCAGTACTGTTTAATCAGGATGATAGGAACACTGTGGACAGTTTTCAGCAAGTTGCAACATTGAAATACAGAAATAAACACTTTTCCAAAAACAAGCTCCAAATCATGTTGAAATACAGAAATAAACACTTTTCCATAAACAAGCTCTAAATCATGTTTGATGCACTCTGTAAGTTCATTTTTTTTCAGTACTGTTTAATCAGGATGATAGGAACACTGTGGACAGTTTTTAGCAAGTTGCAACATTGAAATACAGAAATAAACACTTTTCCAAAAACAAGCTCTAAATCATGTTGAAAAACAGAAATAAGCACTTTTCAAAAACAAGCTTCAAATCATGTTGAAATACAGAAATAAGCACTTTTCAAAAACAAGCTCCAAATCATGTTGAAATACAGAAATAAACACTTTTCCATAAACAAGCTCTAAATCATGTTTGATGCACTCTGTAAGTTAATTTTTTTTCAGTACTGTTTAATCAGGATGATAGGAACACTGTGAACAGTTTTTAGCAAGTTGCAACATTGAAATACAGAAATAAACACTTTTCCAAAAACAAGCTCTAAATCATGTTGAAAAACAGAAATAAGCACTTTTCAAAAACAAGCTTCAAATCATGTTGAAATACAGAAATAAGCACTTTTCAAAAACAAGCTCCAAATCATGTTGAAATACAGAAATAAACACTTTTCCATAAACAAGCTCTAAATCATGTTTGATGCACTCTGTAAGTTAATTTTTTTTCAGTACTGTTTAATCAGGATGATAGGAACACTGTGGACAGTTTTCCGCAAGTTGCAACATTGCAATACAGAAATAAACACTTTTCCAAAAACAAGCTCTAAATCATGTTGAAAAACAGAAATAAGCACTTTTCAAAAACAAGCTCCAAATCATGTTGAAATACAGAAATAAACACTTTTCCGTAAACAAGCTCTAAATCATGTTTGATGCACTCTGTAAGTTAATTTTTTTTCAGTACTGTTTAATCAGGATGATAGGAACACTGTGGACAGTTTTCCGCAAGTTGCAACATTGCAATACAGAAATAAACACTTTTCCAAAAACAAGCTCTAAATCATGTTGAAAAACAGAAATAAGCACTTTTCAAAAACAAGCTCCAAATCATGTTGAAATACAGAAATAAACACTTTTCCGTAAACAAGCTCTAAATCATGTTTGATGCACTCTGTAAGTTAATTTTTTTTCAGTACTGTTTAATCAGGATGATAGGAACACTGTGGACAGTTTTTAGCAAGTTGCAACATTGAAATACAGAAATAAGCACTTTTCAAAAACAAGCTCCAAATCATGTTGAAATACAGAAATAAACACTTTTCCATAAACAAGCTCTAAATCATGTTTGATGCACTCTGTAAGTGAATTTTTTTTCAGTACTGTTTAATCAGGGTGATAGGAACACTGTGGACAGTTTTTAGCAAGTTGCAACATTGAAATACAGAAATAAACACTTTTCCAAAAACAAGCTCTAAATCATGTTGAAAAACAGAAATAAGCACTTTTCAAAAACAAGCTCCAAATCATGTTGAAATACAGAAATAAACACTTTTCAAAAACAAGCTCCAAATCATGTTGAAATACAGAAATAAACACTTTTCCATAAACAAGCTCTAAATCATGTTTGATGCACTCTGTAAGTAAAAAAAAATTCAGTACTGTTTAATCAGGATGATAGGAACACTGTGGACAGTTTTCAGCAAGTTGCAACATTGAAATACAGAAATAAACACTTTTCCAAAAACAAGCTCCAAATCACGTTGAAATACAGAAATAAACACTTTTCCGTAAACAAGCTCGAAATCATGTTTGATGCACTCTGTAAGTTCATTTTTTTTCAGTACTGTTTAATCAGGATGATAGGAACACTGTGGACAGTTTTTAGCAAGTTGCAACATTGAAATACAGAAATAAACACTTTTCCAAAAACAAGCTCTAAATCATGTTGAAAAACAGAAATAAGCACTTTTCAAAAACAAGCTTCAAATCATGTTGAAATACAGAAATAAGCACTTTTCAAAAACAAGCTCCAAATCATGTTGAAATACAGAAATAAACACTTTTCCATAAACAAGCTCTAAATCATGTTTGATGCACTCTGTAAGTAAAAAAAAATTCAGTACTGTTTAATCAGGATGATAGGAACACTGTGGACAGTTTTCAGCAAGTTGCAACATTGAAATACAGAAATAAACACTTTTCCAAAAACAAGCTCCAAATCACGTTGAAATACAGAAATAAACACTTTTCCGTAAACAAGCTCGAAATCATGTTTGATGCACTCTGTAAGTAAATTTTTTTCAGTACTGTTTAATCAGGATGTTAGGAACACTGTGGACAGTTTTCAGCAAGTTGCAACATTGAAATACAGAAATAAACACTTTTCCAAAAACAAGCTCCAAATCATGTTGAAATACAGAAATAAGCACTTTTCAAAAACTAGCTCCAAATCATGTTGAAATACAGAATTAAACACTTTTCCATAAACAAGCTCTAAATCATGTTTGATGCACTCTGTAAGTAAAAAGATTTTCAGTACTGTTTAATCAGGATGATAGGAACACTGTGGACAGTTTTCAGCAAGTTGCAACATTGAAATACAGAAATAAACACTTTTCCAAAAACAAGCTCCAAATCACGTTGAAATACAGAAATAAACACTTTTCCGTAAACAAGCTCGAAATCATGTTTGATGCACTTTGTAAGTAATTTTTTTTCAGTACTTTTTAATCAGGATGATAGGAACACTGTGGACAGTTTTCAGCAAGTTGCAACATTGAAATACAGAAATAAACACTTTTCCAAAAACAAGCTCTAAATCATGTTGAAAAACAGAAATAAGCACTTTTCAAAAACAAGCTTCAAATCATGTTGAAATACAGAAATAAGCACTTTTCAAAAACAAGCTCCAAATCATGTTGAAATACAGAAATAAACACTTTTCCATAAACAAGCTCTAAATCATGTTTGATGCACTCTGTAAGTAAATTTTTTTTCAGTACTGTTTAATCAGGATGATAGGAACACTGTGAACAGTTTTTAGCAAGTTGCAACATTGAAATACAGAAATAAACACTTTTCCAAAAACAAGCTCTAAATCATGTTGAAAAACAGAAATAAGCACTTTTCAAAAACAAGCTTCAAATCATGTTGAAATACAGAAATAAGCACTTTTCAAAAACAAGCTCCAAATCATGTTGAAATACAGAAATAAACACTTTTCCATAAACAAGCTCTAAATCATGTTTGATGCACTCTGTAAGTGAATTTTTTTTCAGTACTGTTTAATCAGGATGATAGGAACACTGTGGACAGTTTTCAGCAAGTTGCAACATTGCAATACAGAAATAAACACTTTTCCAAAAACAAGCTCTAAATCATGTTGAAAAACAGAAATAAGCACTTTTCAAAAACAAGCTCCAAATCATGTTGAAATACAGAAATAAACACTTTTCCGTAAACAAGCTCTAAATCATGTTTGATGCACTCTGTAAGTTAATTTTTTTTCAGTACTGTTTAATCAGGATGATAGGAACACTGTGGACAGTTTTTAGCAAGTTGCAACATTGAAATACAGAAATAAGCACTTTTCAAAAACAAGCAAATCATGTTGAAATACAGAAATAAACACTTTTCCATGAACAAGCTCTAAATCATGTTTGATGCACTCTGTAAGTTCATTTTTTTTCAGTACTGTTTAATCAGGATGATAGGAACACTGTGGACAGTTTTTAGCAAGTTGCAACATTGAAATACAGAAATAAACACTTTTCCAAAAACAAGCTCTAAATCATGTTGAAAAACAGAAATAAGCACTTTTCAAAAACAAGCTTCAAATCATGTTGAAATACAGAAATAAACACTTTTCAAAAACAAGCTCCAAATCATGTTGAAATACAGAAATAAACACTTTTCCATAAACAAGCTCTAAATCATGTTTGATGCACTCTGTAAGTAAAAAAAAATTCAGTACTGTTTAATCAGGATGATAGGAACACTGTGGACAGTTTTCAGCAAGTTGCAACATTGAAATACAGAAATAAACACTTTTCCAAAAACAAGCTCCAAATCACGTTGAAATACAGAAATAAACACTTTTCCATAAACAAGCTCGAAATCATGTTTGATGCACTCTGTAAGTTAATTTTTTTTCAGTACTGTTTAATCAGGATGATAGGAACACTGTGGACAGTTTTCAGCAAGTTGCAACATTGAAATACAGAAATAAACACTTTTCCAAAAACAAGCTCTAAATCATGTTGAAAAACAGAAATAAGCACTTTTCAAAAACAAGCTTCAAATCATGTTGAAATACAGAAATAAGCACTTTTCAAAAACAAGCTCCAAATCATGTTGAAATACAGAAATAAACACTTTTCCATAAACAAGCTCTAAATCATGTTTGATGCACTCTGTAAGTAAAAAAAAATTCAGTACTGTTTAATCAGGATGATAGGAACACTGTGGACAGTTTTCAGCAAGTTGCAACATTGAAATACAGAAATAAACACTTTTCCAAAAACAAGCTCCAAATCACGTTGAAATACAGAAATAAACACTTTTCCGTAAACAAGCTCGAAATCATGTTTGATGCACTCTGTAAGTAAATTTTTTTCAGTACTGTTTAATCAGGATGTTAGGAACACTGTGGACAGTTTTCAGCAAGTTGCAACATTGAAATACAGAAATAAACACTTTTCCAAATACAAGCTCCAAATCATGTTGAAATACAGAAATAAGCACTTTTCAAAAACTAGCTCCAAATCATGTTGAAATACAGAATTAAACACTTTTCCATAAACAAGCTCTAAATCATGTTTGATGCACTCTGTAAGTAAAAAGATTTTCAGTACTGTTTAATCAGGATGATAGGAACACTGTGGACAGTTTTCAGCAAGTTGCAACATTGAAATACAGAAATAAACACTTTTCCAAAAACAAGCTCCAAATCACGTTGAAATACAGAAATAAACACTTTTCCGTAAACAAGCTCTAAATCATGTTTGATGCACTCTGTAAGTGAATTTTTTTTCAGTACTTTTTAATCAGGATGATAGGAACACTGTGGACAGTTTTCAGCAAGTTGCAACATTGAAATACAGAAATAAACACTTTTCCATAAACAAGCTCTAAATCATGTTTGAAAAACAGAAATAAGCACTTTTCAAAAACTAGCTCCAAATCATGTTGAAATACAGAATTAAACACTTTTCCATAAACAAGCTCTAAATCATGTTTGATGCACTCTGTAAGTTAATTTTTTTCCAGTACTGTTTAATCAGGATGATAGGAACACTGTGGACAGTTTTTAGCAAGTTGCAACATTGAAATACAGAAATAAACACTTTTCCAAAAACAAGCTCTAAATCATGTTGAAAAACAGAAATAAGCACTTTTCAAAAACAAGCTCCAAATCATGTTGAAATACAGAAATAAACACTTTTCCATAAACAAGCTCTAAATCATGTTTGATGCACTCTGTAAGTAAAAAAAAATTCAGTACTGTTTAATCAGGATGATAGGAACACTGTGGACAGTTTTCAGCAAGTTGCAACATTGAAATACAGAAATAAACACTTTTCCAAAAACAAGCTCCAAATCACGTTGAAATACAGAAATAAACACTTTTCCGTAAACAAGCTCTAAATCATGTTTGATGCACTCTGTAAGTTAATTTTTTTTCAGTACTGTTTAATCAGGATGATAGGAACACTGTGGACAGTTTTTAGCAAGTTGCAACATTGAAATACAGAAATAAGCACTTTTCAAAAACAAGCTCCAAATCATGTTGAAATACAGAAATAAACACTTTTCCATAAACAAGCTCTAAATCATGTTTGATGCACTCTGTAAGTAAATTTTTTTTCAGTACTGTTTAATCAGGATGATAGGAACACTGTGGACAGTTTTTAGCAAGTTGCAACATTGAAATACAGAAATAAACACTTTTCCAAAAACAAGCTCTAAATCATGTTGAAAAACAGAAATAAGCACTTTTCAAAAACAAGCTCCAAATCATGTTGAAATACAGAAATAAACACTTTTCCATAAACAAGCTCTAAATCATGTTTGATGCACTCTGTAAGTAAAACATTTTTCAGTACTGTTTAATCAGGATGATAGGAACACTGTGGACAGTTTTTAGCAAGTTGCAACATTGAAATACAGAAATAAACACTTTTTCAAAAACAAGCTCTACATCATGTTGAAAAACAGAAATAAGCACTTTTCAAAAACAAGCTTCAAATCATGTTGAAATACAGAAATAAGCACTTTTCAAAAACAAGCTCCAAATCATGTTGAAATACAGAAATAAACACTTTTCCATAAACAAGCTCTAAATCATGTTTGATGCACTCTGTAAGTGAATTTTTTTTCAGTACTGTTTAATCAGGATGATAGGAACACTGTGGACAGTTTTCAGCAAGTTGCAACATTGAAATAAAGAAATAAACACTTTTCCAAAAACAAGCTCTAAATCATGTTGAAATACAGAAATAAGCACTTTTCAAAAACTAGCTCCAAATCATGTTGAAATACAGAAATAAACACTTTTCCATAAACAAGCTCTAAATCATGTTTGATGCACTCTGTAAGTAAAAAAAATTTCAGTACTGTTTAATCAGGATGATAGGAACACTGTGGACAGTTTTCAGCAAGTTGCAACATTGAAATACAGAAATAAACACTTTTCCAAAAACAAGCTCCAAATCACGTTGAAATACAGAAATAAACACTTTTCCGTAAACAAGCTCTAAATCATGTTTGATGCACTCTGTAAGTTAATTTTTTTCCAGTACTGTTTAATCAGGATGATAGGAACACTGTGGACAGTTTTTAGCAAGTTGCAACATTGAAATACAGAAATAAACACTTTTCCAAAAACAAGCTCTAAATCATGTTGAAATACAGAAATAAGCACTTTTCAAAAACAAGCTCCAAATCATGTTGAAATACAGAAATAAACACTTTTCCATAAACAAGCTCTAAATCATGTTTGATGCACTCTGTAAGTAAAAAAAAATTCAGTACTGTTTAATCAGGATGATAGGAACACTGTGGACAGTTTTCAGCAAGTTGCAACATTGAAATACAGAAATAAACACTTTTCCAAAAACAAGCTCCAAATCACGTTGAAATACAGAAATAAACACTTTTCCGTAAACAAGCTCTAAATCATGTTTGATGCACTCTGTAAGTTAATTTTTTTTCAGTACTGTTTAATCAGGATGATAGGAACACTGTGGACAGTTTTCAGCAAGTTGCAACATTGAAATACAGAAATAAGCACTTTTCAAAAACAAGCTCCAAATCATGTTGAAATACAGAAATAAACACTTTTCCATAAACAAGCTCTAAATCATGTTTGATGCACTCTGTAAGTAATTTTTTTTTCAGTACTGTTTAATCAGGATGATAGGAACACTGTGGACAGTTTTTAGCAAGTTGCAACATTGAAATACAGAAATAAACACTTTTCCAAAAACAAGCTCTAAATCATGTTGAAAAACAGAAATAAGCACTTTTCAAAAACAAGCTCCAAATCATGTTGAAATACAGAAATAAACACTTTTCAATAAACAAGCTCTAAATCATGTTTGATGCACTCTGTAAGTAAAACATTTTTCAGTACTGTTTAATCAGGATGATAGGAACACTGTGGACAGTTTTCAGCAAGTTGCAACATTGAAATACAGAAATAAACACTTTTTCAAAAACAAGCTCTAAATCATGTTGAAAAACAGAAATAAGCACTTTTCAAAAACAAGCTTCAAATCATGTTGAAATACAGAAATAAGCACTTTTCAAAAACAAGCTCTAAATCATGTTTGATGCACTCTGGAAGTAAAACATTTTTCAGTACTGTTTAATCAGGATGATAGGAACACTGTGGACAGTTTTTAGCAAGTTGCAACATTGAAATACAGAAATAAACACTTTTTCAAAAACAAGCTCTAAATCATGTTGAAAAACAGAAATAAGCACTTTTCAAAAACAAGCTTCAAATCATGTTGAAATACAGAAATAAGCACTTTTCAAAAACAAGCTCCAAATCATGTTGAAATACAGAAATAAACACTTTTCCATAAACAAGCTCGAAATCATGTTTGATGCACTCTGTAAGTGAATTTTTTTTCAGTACTGTTTAATCAGGATGATAGGAACACTGTGGACAGTTTTCAGCAAGTTGCAACATTGAAATAAAGAAATAAACACTTTTCCAAAAACAAGCTCTAAATCATGTTGAAAAACAGAAATAAGCACTTTTCAAAAACAAGCTCCAAATCATGTTGAAATACAGAAATAAACACTTTTCCATAAACAAGCTCTAAATCATGTTTGATGCACTCTGTAAGTAAAAAAAATTTCAGTACTGTTTAATCAGGATGATAGGAACACTGTGGACAGTTTTCAGCAAGTTGCAACATTGAAATACAGAAATAAACACTTTTCCAAAAACAAGCTCCAAATCACGTTGAAATACAGAAATAAACACTTTTCCATAAACAAGCTCTAAATCATGTTTGATGCACTCTGTAAGTTAATTTTTTTTCAGTACTGTTTAATCAGGATGATAGGAACACTGTGGACAGTTTTTAGCAAGTTGCAACATTGAAATACAGAAATAAACACTTTTCCAAAAACAAGCTCTAAATCATGTTGAAAAACAGAAATAAGCACTTTTCAAAAACAAGCTCCAAATCATGTTGAAATACAGAAATAAACACTTTTCCATAAACAAGCTCTAAATCATGTTTGATGCACTCTGTAAGTAAAATTTTTTTCAGTACTGTTTAATCAGGATGATAGGAACACTGTGGACAGTTTTCCGCAAGTTGCAACATTGAAATACAGAAATAAACACTTTTCCAAAAACAAGCTCTAAATCATGTTGAAAAACAGAAATAAGCACTTTTCAAAAACAAGCTCCAAATCATGTTGAAATACAGAAATAAACACTTTTCCATAAACAAAAACTAAATCATGTTTGATGCACTCTGTAAGTTAATTTTTTTTCAGTACTGTTTAATCAGGATGATAGGAACACTGTGGACAGTTTTTAGCAAGTTGCAACATTGAAATACAGAAATAAGCACTTTTCAAAAACAAGCTCCAAATCATGTTGAAATACAGAAATAAACACTTTTCCATAAACAAGCTCTAAATCATGTTTGATGCACTCTGTAAGTTCATTTTTTTTCAGTACTGTTTAATCAGGATGATAGGAACACTGTGGACAGTTTTCAGCAAGGTTGCAACATTGAAATACAGAAATAAACACTTTTCCATAAACAAGCTCTAAATCATGTTTGATGCACTCTGTAAGTTAATTTTTTTTCAGTACTGTTTAATCAGGATGATAGGAACACTGTGAACAGTTTTTAGCAAGTTGCAACATTGAAATACAGAAATAAACACTTTTCCAAAAACAAGCTCTAAATCATGTTTGATGCACTCTGTAAGTTAATTTTTTTTCAGTACTGTTTAATCAGGATGATAGGAACACTGTGAACAGTTTTTAGCAAGTTGCAACATTGAAATACAGAAATAAACACTTTTCCAAAAACAAGCTCTAAATCATGTTTGATGCACTCTGTAAGTTAATTTTTTTTCAGTACTGTTTAATCAGGATGATAGGAACACTGTGAACAGTTTTTAGCAAGTTGCAACATTGAAATACAGAAATAAACACTTTTCCAAAAACAAGCTCTAAATCATGTTGAAAAACAGAAATAAGCACTTTTCAAAAACAAGCTTCAAATCATGTTGAAATACAGAAATAAGCACTTTTCAAAAACAAGCTCCAAATCATGTTGAAATACAGAAATAAACACTTTTCCATAAACAAGCTCTAAATCATGTTTGATGCACTCTGTAAGTTAATTTTTTTTCAGTACTGTTTAATCAGGATGATAGGAACACTGTGAACAGTTTTTAGCAAGTTGCAACATTGAAATACAGAAATAAACACTTTTCCAAAAACAAGCTCTAAATCATGTTGAAAAACAGAAATAAGCACTTTTCAAAAACAAGCTTCAAATCATGTTGAAATACAGAAATAAGCACTTTTCAAAAACAAGCTCCAAATCATGTTGAAATACAGAAATAAACACTTTTCCATAAACAAGCTCTAAATCATGTTTGATGCACTCTGTAAGTAAAAAAAAATTCAGTACTGTTTAATCAGGATGATAGGAACACTGTGGACAGTTTTCAGCAAGTTGCAACATTGAAATACAGAAATAAACACTTTTCCGTAAACAAGCTCTAAATCATGTTTGATGCACTCTGTAAGTTAATTTTTTTTCAGTACTGTTTAATCAGGATGATAGGAACACTGTGGACAGTTTTTAGCAAGTTGCAACATTGAAATACAGAAATAAGCACTTTTCAAAAACAAGCTCCAAATCATGTTGAAATACAGAAATAAAGACTTTTCCATAAACAAGCTCTAAATCATGTTTGATGCACTCTGTAAGTTCATTTTTTTTCAGTACTGTTTAATCAGGATGATAGGAACACTGTGGACAGTTTTTAGCAAGTTGCAACATTGAAATACAGAAATAAACACTTTTCCAAAAACAAGCTCTAAATCATGTTGAAAAACAGAAATAAGCACTTTTCAAAAACAAGCTTCAAATCATGTTGAAATACAGAAATAAGCACTTTTCAAAAACAAGCTCCAAATCATGTTGAAATACAGAAATAAACACTTTTCCATAAACAAGCTCTAAATCATGTTTGATGCACTCTGTAAGTAAAAAAAAATTCAGTACTGTTTAATCAGGATGATAGGAACACTGTGGACAGTTTTCAGCAAGTTGCAACATTGAAATACAGAAATAAACACTTTTCCAAATACAAGCTCCAAATCATGTTGAAATACAGAAATAAGCACTTTTCAAAAACTAGCTCCAAATCATGTTGAAATACAGAATTAAACACTTTTCCATAAACAAGCTCTAAATCATGTTTGATGCACTCTGTAAGTAAAAAGATTTTCAGTACTGTTTAATCAGGATGATAGGAACACTGTGGACAGTTTTCAGCAAGTTGCAACATTGAAATACAGAAATAAACACTTTTCCAAAAACAAGCTCCAAATCACGTTGAAATACAGAAATAAACACTTTTCCGTAAACAAGCTCGAAATCATGTTTGATGCACTTTGTAAGTAAATCTTTTTCAGTACTGTTTAATCAGGATGATAGGAACACTGTGGACAGTTTTCAGCAAGTTGCAACATTGAAATACAGAAATAAACACTTTTCCAAATACAAGCTCCAAATCATGTTGAAATACAGAAATAAGCACTTTTCAAAAACTAGCTCCAAATCATGTTGAAATACAGAATTAAACACTTTTCCATAAACAAGCTCTAAATCATGTTTGATGCACTCTGTAAGTTAATTTTTTTCCAGTACTGTTTAATCAGGATGATAGGAACACTGTGGACAGTTTTTAGCAAGTTGCAACATTGAAATACAGAAATAAACACTTTTCCAAAAACAAGCTCTAAATCATGTTGAAAAACAGAAATAAGCACTTTTCAAAAACAAGCTCCAAATCATGTTGAAATACAGAAATAAACACTTTTCCATAAACAAGCTCTAAATCATGTTTGATGCACTCTGTAAGTAAAAAAAATTTCAGTACTGTTTAATCAGGATGATAGGAACACTGTGGACAGTTTTCAGCAAGTTGCAACATTGAAATACAGAAATAAACACTTTTCCAAAAACAAGCTCCAAATCACGTTGAAATACAGAAATAAACACTTTTCCGTAAACAAGCTCTAAATCATGTTTGATGCACTCTGTAAGTAAATTTTTTTTCAGTACTGTTTAATCAGGATGATAGGAACACTGTGGACAGTTTTTAGCAAGTTGCAACATTGAAATACAGAAATAAACACTTTTCCAAAAACAAGCTCTAAATCATGTTGAAAAACAGAAATAAGCACTTTTCAAAAACAAGCTCCAAATCATGTTGAAATACAGAAATAAACACTTTTCCATAAACAAGCTCTAAATCATGTTTGATGCACTCTGTAAGTAAAACATTTTTCAGTACTGTTTAATCAGGATGATAGGAACACTGTGGACAGTTTTTAGCAAGTTGCAACATTGAAATACAGAAATAAACACTTTTTCAAAAACAAGCTCTAAATCATGTTGAAAAACAGAAATAAGCACTTTTCAAAAACAAGCTTCAAATCATGTTGAAATACAGAAATAAGCACTTTTCAAAAACAAGCTCCAAATCATGTTGAAATACAGAAATAAACACTTTTCCATAAACAAGCTCGAAATCATGTTTGATGCACTCTGTAAGTGAATTTTTTTCAGTACTGTTTAATCAGGATGATAGGAACACTGTGGACAGTTTTCAGCAAGTTGCAACATTGAAATAAAGAAATAAACACTTTTCCAAAAACAAGCTCTAAATCATGTTGAAAAACAGAAATAAGCACTTTTCAAAAACTAGCTCCAAATCATGTTGAAATACAGAAATAAACACTTTTCCATAAACAAGCTCTAAATCATGTTTGATGCACTCTGTAAGTAAAAAAAATTTCAGTACTGTTTAATCAGGATGATAGGAACACTGTGGACAGTTTTCAGCAAGTTGCAACATTGAAATACAGAAATAAGCACTTTTCAAAAACAAGCTCCAAATCATGTTGAAATACAGAAATAAACACTTTTTCATAAACAAGCTCTAAATCATGTTTGATGCACTCTGTAAGTTAATTTTTTTTCAGTACTGTTTAATCAGGATGATAGGAACACTGTGGACAGTTTTTAGCAAGTTGCAACATTGAAATACAGAAATAAACACTTTTCCAAAAACAAGCTCTAAATCATGTTGAAAAACAGAAATAAGCACTTTTCAAAAACAAGCTTCAAATCATGTTGAAATACAGAAATAAGCACTTTTCAAAAACAAGCTCCAAATCATGTTGAAATACAGAAATAAACACTTTTCCATAAACAAGCTCTAAATCATGTTTGATGCACTCTGTAAGTTAATTTTTTTTCAGTACTGTTTAATCAGGATGATAGGAACACTGTGAACAGTTTTTAGCAAGTTGCAACATTGAAATACAGAAATAAACACTTTTCCAAAAACAAGCTCTAAATCATGTTGAAAAACAGAAATAAACACTTTTCCATAAACAAGCTCTAAATCATGTTTGATGCACTCTGTAAGTTAATTTTTTTTCAGTACTGTTTAATCAGGATGATAGGAACACTGTGAACAGTTTTTAGCAAGTTGCAACATTGAAATACAGAAATAAACACTTTTCCAAAAACAAGCTCTAAATCATGTTGAAAAACAGAAATAAGCACTTTTCAAAAACAAGCTTCAAATCATGTTGAAATACAGAAATAAGCACTTTTCAAAAACAAGCTCCAAATCATGTTGAAATACAGAAATAAACACTTTTCCATAAACAAGCTCTAAATCATGTTTGATGCACTCTGTAAGTAAAACATTTTTCAGTACTGTTTAATCAGGATGATAGGAACACTGTGGACAGTTTTTAGCAAGTTGCAACATTGAAATACAGAAATAAACACTTTTTCAAAAACAAGCTCTAAATCATGTTGAAAAACAGAAATAAGCACTTTTCAAAAACAAGCTTCAAATCATGTTGAAATACAGAAATAAGCACTTTTCAAAAACAAGCTCCAAATCATGTTGAAATACAGAAATAAACACTTTTCCATAAACAAGCTCTAAATCATGTTTGATGCACTCTGTAAGTGAATTTTTTTTCAGTACTGTTTAATCAGGATGATAGGAACACTGTGGACAGTTTTCAGCAAGTTGCAACATTGAAATAAAGAAATAAACACTTTTCCAAAAACAAGCTCTAAATCATGTTGAAATACAGAAATAAGCACTTTTCAAAAACTAGCTCCAAATCATGTTGAAATACAGAAATAAACACTTTTCCATAAACAAGCTCTAAATCATGTTTGATGCACTCTGTAAGTAAAAAAAATTTCAGTACTGTTTAATCAGGATGATAGGAACACTGTGGACAGTTTTCAGCAAGTTGCAACATTGAAATACAGAAATAAACACTTTTCCAAAAACAAGCTCCAAATCACGTTGAAATACAGAAATAAACACTTTTCCGTAAACAAGCTCTAAATCATGTTTGATGCACTCTGTAAGTTAATTTTTTTTCAGTACTGTTTAATCAGGATGATAGGAACACTGTGGACAGTTTTTAGCAAGTTGCAACATTGAAATACAGAAATAAACACTTTTCCAAAAACAAGCTCTAAATCATGTTGAAAAACAGAAATAAGCACTTTTCAAAAACAAGCTTCAAATCATGTTGAAATACAGAAATAAGCACTTTTCAAAAACAAGCTCCAAATCATGTTGAAATACAGAAATAAACACTTTTCCATAAACAAGCTCTAAATCATGTTTGATGCACTCTGTAAGTTAATTTTTTTTCAGTACTGTTTAATCAGGATGATAGGAACACTGTGAACAGTTTTTAGCAAGTTGCAACATTGAAATACAGAAATAAACACTTTTCCAAAAACAAGCTCTAAATCATGTTGAAAAACAGAAATAAACACTTTTCCATAAACAAGCTCTAAATCATGTTTGATGCACTCTGTAAGTTAATTTTTTTTCAGTACTGTTTAATCAGGATGATAGGAACACTGTGAACAGTTTTTAGCAAGTTGCAACATTGAAATACAGAAATAAACACTTTTCCAAAAACAAGCTCTAAATCATGTTGAAAAACAGAAATAAGCACTTTTCAAAAACAAGCTTCAAATCATGTTGAAATACAGAAATAAGCACTTTTCAAAAACAAGCTCCAAATCATGTTGAAATACAGAAATAAACACTTTTCCATAAACAAGCTCTAAATCATGTTTGATGCACTCTGTAAGTTAATTTTTTTTCAGTACTGTTTAATCAGGATGATAGGAACACTGTGAACAGTTTTTAGCAAGTTGCAACATTGAAATACAGAAATAAACACTTTTCCAAAAACAAGCTCTAAATCATGTTGAAAAACAGAAATAAGCACTTTTCAAAAACAAGCTTCAAATCATGTTGAAATACAGAAATAAGCACTTTTCAAAAACAAGCTCCAAATCATGTTGAAATACAGAAATAAACACTTTTCCATAAACAAGCTCGAAATCATGTTTGATGCACTCTGTAAGTAAAATTTTTTCAGTACTGTTTAATCAGGATGATAGGAACACTGTGGACAGTTTTCAGCAAGTTGCAACATTGAAATAAAGAAATAAACACTTTTCCAAAAACAAGCTCTAAATCATGTTGAAAAACAGAAATAAGCACTTTTCAAAAACAAGCTCCAAATCATGTTGAAATACAGAAATAAACACTTTTCCATAAACAAGCTCTAAATCATGTTTGATGCACTCTGTAAGTAAAAAAAATTTCAGTACTGTTTAATCAGGATGATAGGAACACTGTGGACAGTTTTCAGCAAGTTGCAACATTGAAATACAGAAATAAACACTTTTCCAAAAACAAGCTCCAAATCACGTTGAAATACAGAAATAAACACTTTTCCGTAAACAAGCTCTAAATCATGTTTGATGCACTCTGTAAGTTAATTTTTTTTCAGTACTGTTTAATCAGGATGATAGGAACACTGTGGACAGTTTTTAGCAAGTTGCAACATTGAAATACAGAAATAAACACTTTTCCAAAAACAAGCTCTAAATCATGTTGAAAAACAGAAATAAGCACTTTTCAAAAACAAGCTTCAAATCATGTTGAAATACAGAAATAAGCACTTTTCAAAAACAAGCTCCAAATCATGTTGAAATACAGAAATAAACACTTTTCCATAAACAAGCTCTAAATCATGTTTGATGCACTCTGTAAGTTAATTTTTTTTCAGTACTGTTTAATCAGGATGATAGGAACACTGTGAACAGTTTTTAGCAAGTTGCAACATTGAAATACAGAAATAAACACTTTTCCAAAAACAAGCTCTAAATCATGTTGAAAAACAGAAATAAACACTTTTCCATAAACAAGCTCTAAATCATGTTTGATGCACTCTGTAAGTTAATTTTTTTTCAGTACTGTTTAATCAGGATGATAGGAACACTGTGAACAGTTTTTAGCAAGTTGCAACATTGAAATACAGAAATAAACACTTTTCCAAAAACAAGCTCTAAATCATGTTGAAAAACAGAAATAAGCACTTTTCAAAAACAAGCTTCAAATCATGTTGAAATACAGAAATAAGCACTTTTCAAAAACAAGCTCCAAATCATGTTGAAATACAGAAATAAACACTTTTCCATAAACAAGCTCTAAATCATGTTTGATGCACTCTGTAAGTTAATTTTTTTTCAGTACTGTTTAATCAGGATGATAGGAACACTGTGAACAGTTTTTAGCAAGTTGCAACATTGAAATACAGAAATAAACACTTTTCCAAAAACAAGCTCTAAATCATGTTGAAAAACAGAAATAAGCACTTTTCAAAAACAAGCTTCAAATCATGTTGAAATACAGAAATAAGCACTTTTCAAAAACAAGCTCCAAATCATGTTGAAATACAGAAATAAACACTTTTCCATAAACAAGCTCTAAATCATGTTTGATGCACTCTGTAAGTAAAAAAAAATTCAGTACTGTTTAATCAGGATGATAGGAACACTGTGGACAGTTTTCAGCAAGTTGCAACATTGAAATACAGAAATAAACACTTTTCCAAAAACAAGCTCCAAATCACGTTGAAATACAGAAATAAACACTTTTCCGTAAACAAGCTCTAAATCATGTTTGATGCACTCTGTAAGTTAATTTTTTTTCAGTACTGTTTAATCAGGATGATAGGAACACTGTGGACAGTTTTTAGCAAGTTGCAACATTGAAATACAGAAATAAGCACTTTTCAAAAACAAGCTCCAAATCATGTTGAAATACAGAAATAAACACTTTTCCATAAACAAGCTCTAAATCATGTTTGATGCACTCTGTAAGTTCATTTTTTTTCAGTACTGTTTAATCAGGATGATAGGAACACTGTGGACAGTTTTTAGCAAGTTGCAACATTGAAATACAGAAATAAACACTTTTCCAAAAACAAGCTCTAAATCATGTTGAAAAACAGAAATAAGCACTTTTCAAAAACAAGCTTCAAATCATGTTGAAATACAGAAATAAGCACTTTTCAAAAACAAGCTCCAAATCATGTTGAAATACAGAAATAAACACTTTTCCATAAACAAGCTCTAAATCATGTTTGATGCACTCTGTAAGTAAAAAAAAATTCAGTACTGTTTAATCAGGATGATAGGAACACTGTGGACAGTTTTCAGCAAGTTGCAACATTGAAATACAGAAATAAACACTTTTCCAAAAACAAGCTCCAAATCACGTTGAAATACAGAAATAAACACTTTTCCGTAAACAAGCTCGAAATCATGTTTGATGCACTCTGTAAGTAAAATTTTTTCAGTACTGTTTAATCAGGATGATAGGAACACTGTGGACAGTTTTCAGCAAGTTGCAACATTGAAATACAGAAATAAACACTTTTCCAAATACAAGCTCCAAATCATGTTGAAATACAGAAATAAGCACTTTTCAAAAACTAGCTCCAAATCATGTTGAAATACAGAATTAAACACTTTTCCATAAACAAGCTCTAAATCATGTTTGATGCACTCTGTAAGTAAAAAGATTTTCAGTACTGTTTAATCAGAATGATAGGAACACTGTGGACAGTTTTCAGCAAGTTGCAACATTGAAATACAGAAATAAACACTTTTCCAAAAACAAGCTCCAAATCATGTTGAAAAACAGAAATAAGCACTTTTCAAAAACAAGCTCCAAATCATGTTGAAATACAGAAATAAACACTTTTCCATAAACAAGCTCTAAATCATGTTTGATGCACTCTGTAAGTAAAAAAAATTTCAGTACTGTTTAATCAGGATGATAGGAACACTGTGGACAGTTTTCAGCAAGTTGCAACATTGAAATACAGAAATAAACACTTTTCCAAAAACAAGCTCCAAATCACGTTGAAATACAGAAATAAACACTTTTCCGTAAACAAGCTCTAAATCATGTTTGATGCACTCTGTAAGTTAATTTTTTTTCAGTACTGTTTAATCAGGATGATAGGAACACTGTGGACAGTTTTTAGCAAGTTGCAACATTGAAATACAGAAATAAGCACTTTTCAAAAACAAGCTCCAAATCATGTTGAAATACAGAAATAAACACTTTTTCAAAAACAAGCTCTAAATCATGTTGAAAAACAGAAATAAGCACTTTTCAAAAACAAGCTTCAAATCATGTTGAAATACAGAAATAAGCACTTTTCAAAAACAAGCTCCAAATCATGTTGAAATACAGAAATAAACACTTTTCCATAAACAAGCTCGAAATCATGTTTGATGCACTCTGTAAGTAAATTTTTTTCAGTACTGTTTAATCAGGATGATAGGAACACTGTGGACAGTTTTCAGCAAGTTGCAACATTGAAATAAAGAAATAAACACTTTTCCAAAAACAAGCTCTAAATCATGTTGAAAAACAGAAATAAGCACTTTTCAAAAACAAGCTCCAAATCATGTTGAAATACAGAAATAAACACTTTTCCATAAACAAGCTCTAAATCATGTTTGATGCACTCTGTAAGTAAAAAAAATTTCAGTACTGTTTAATCAGGATGATAGGAACACTGTGGACAGTTTTCAGCAAGTTGCAACATTGAAATACAGAAATAAACACTTTTCCAAAAACAAGCTCCAAATCACGTTGAAATACAGAAAAAACACTTTTCCGTAAACAAGCTCTAAATCATGTTTGATGCACTCTGTAAGTTAATTTTTTTTCAGTACTGTTTAATCAGGATGATAGGAACACTGTGGACAGTTTTTAGCAAGTTGCAACATTGAAATACAGAAATAAACACTTTTCCAAAAACAAGCTCTAAATCATGTTGAAATACAGAAATAAGCACTTTTCAAAAACAAGCTCCAAATCATGTTGAAATACAGAAATAAACACTTTTCCATAAACAAGCTCTAAATCATGTTTGATGCACTCTGTAAGTAAAACATTTTTCAGTACTGTTTAATCAGGATGATAGGAACACTGTGGACAGTTTTCCGCAAGTTGCAACATTGAAATACAGAAATAAACACTTTTCCAAAAACAAGCTCTAAATCATGTTGAAAAACAGAAATAAGCACTTTTCAAAAACAAGCTCCAAATCATGTTGAAATACAGAAATAAGCACTTTTCCAAAAACAAGCTCCAAATCACGTTGAAATACAGAAATAAACACTTTTCCATAAACAAGCTCTAAATCATGTTTGATGCACTCTGTAAGTTAATTTTTTTTCAGTACTGTTTAATCAGGATGATAGGAACACTGTGGACAGTTTTCAGCAAGTTGCAACATTGAAATACAGAAATAAACACTTTTCCATAAACAAGCTCTAAATCATGTTTGATGCACTCTGTAAGTTACATTTTTTTTCAGTACTGTTTAATCAGGATGATAGGAACACTGTGGACAGTTTTCAGCAAGTTGCAACATTGAAATACAGAAATAAACACTTTTCCAAAAACAAGCTCTAAATCATGTTTGATGCACTCTGTAAGTTAATTTTTTTTCAGTACTGTTTAATCAGGATGATAGGAACACTGTGAACAGTTTTTAGCAAGTTGCAACATTGAAATACAGAAATAAACACTTTTCCAAAAACAAGCTCTAAATCATGTTTGATGCACTCTGTAAGTTAATTTTTTTTCAGTACTGTTTAATCAGGATGATAGGAACACTGTGAACAGTTTTTAGCAAGTTGCAACATTGAAATACAGAAATAAACACTTTTCCAAAAACAAGCTCTAAATCATGTTGAAAAACAGAAATAAGCACTTTTCAAAAACAAGCTTCAAATCATGTTGAAATACAGAAATAAGCACTTTTCAAAAACAAGCTCCAAATCATGTTGAAATACAGAAATAAACACTTTTCCATAAACAAGCTCTAAATCATGTTTGATGCACTCTGTAAGTTAATTTTTTTTCAGTACTGTTTAATCAGGATGATAGGAACACTGTGAACAGTTTTTAGCAAGTTGCAACATTGAAATACAGAAATAAACACTTTTCCAAAAACAAGCTCTAAATCATGTTGAAAAACAGAAATAAGCACTTTTCAAAAACAAGCTTCAAATCATGTTGAAATACAGAAATAAGCACTTTTCAAAAACAAGCTCCAAATCATGTTGAAATACAGAAATAAACACTTTTCCATAAACAAGCTCTAAATCATGTTTGATGCACTCTGTAAGTTAATTTTTTTCCAGTACTGTTTAATCAGGATGATAGGAACACTGTGGACAGTTTTTAGCAAGTTGCAACATTGAAATACAGAAATAAACACTTTTCCAAAAACAAGCTCTAAATCATGTTGAAAAACAGAAATAAGCACTTTTCAAAAACAAGCTCCAAATCATGTTGAAATACAGAAATAAACACTTTTCCATAAACAAGCTCTAAATCATGTTTGATGCACTCTGTAAGTAAAAAAAATTTCAGTACTGTTTAATCAGGATGATAGGAACACTGTGGACAGTTTTCAGCAAGTTGCAACATTGAAATACAGAAATAAACACTTTTCCAAAAACAAGCTCCAAATCACGTTGAAATACAGAAATAAACACTTTTCCGTAAACAAGCTCTAAATCATGTTTGATGCACTCTGTAAGTTAATTTTTTTTCAGTACTGTTTAATCAGGATGATAGGAACACTGTGGACAGTTTTCAGCAAGTTGCAGCATTGAAATACAGAAATAAGCACTTTTCAAAAACAAGCTCCAAATCATGTTGAAATACAGAAATAAACACTTTTTCAAAAACAAGCTCCAAATCATGTTGAAAAACAGAAATAAGCACTTTTCAAAAACAAGCTTCAAATCATGTTGAAATACAGAAATAAGCACTTTTCAAAAACAAGCTCCAAATCATGTTGAAATACAGAAATAAACACTTTTCCATAAACAAGCTCGAAATCATGTTTGATGCACTCTGTAAGTGAATTTTTTTTCAGTACTGTTTAATCAGGATGATAGGAACACTGTGGACAGTTTTCAGCAAGTTGCAACATTGAAATAAAGAAATAAACACTTTTCCAAAAACAAGCTCTAAATCATGTTGAAATACAGAAATAAGCACTTTTCAAAAACAAGCTCCAAATCATGTTGAAATACAGAAATAAACACTTTTCCATAAACAAGCTCTAAATCATGTTTGATGCACTCTGTAAGTAAAAAAAAATTCAGTACTGTTTAATCAGGATGATAGGAACACTGTGGACAGTTTTCAGCAAGTTGCAACATTGAAATACAGAAATAAACACTTTTCCAAAAACAAGCTCCAAATCACGTTGAAATACAGAAATAAACACTTTTCCGTAAACAAGCTCTAAATCATGTTTGATGCACTCTGTAAGTTAATTTTTTTTCAGTACTGTTTAATCAGGATGATAGGAACACTGTGGACAGTTTTTAGCAAGTTGCAACATTGAAATACAGAAATAAACACTTTTCCAAAAACAAGCTCTAAATCATGTTGAAAAACAGAAATAAGCACTTTTCAAAAACAAGCTCCAAATCATGTTGAAATACAGAAATAAACACTTTTCCATAAACAAGCTCTAAATCATGTTTGATGCACTCTGTAAGTAATTTTTTTTTCAGTACTGTTTAATCAGGATGATAGGAACACTGTGGACAGTTTTCCGCAAGTTGCAACATTGAAATACAGAAATAAACACTTTTCCAAAAACAAGCTCTAAATCATGTTGAAAAACAGAAATAAGCACTTTTCAAAAACAAGCTCCAAATCATGTTGAAATACAGAAATAAACACTTTTCCAAAAACAAGCTCCAAATCATGTTGAAATACAGAAATAAACACTTTTCCATAAACAAGCTCTAAATCATGTTTGATGCACTCTGTAAGTTAATTTTTTTTCAGTACTGTTTAATCAGGATGATAGGAACACTGTGGACAGTTTTTAGCAAGTTGCAACATTGAAATACAGAAATAAGCACTTTTCAAAAACAAGCTCCAAATCATGTTGAAATACAGAAATAAACACTTTTCCATAAACAAGCTCTAAATCATGTTTGATGCACTCTGTAAGTTCATTTTTTTTCAGTACTGTTTAATCAGGATGATAGGAACACTGTGGACAGTTTTCAGCAAGGTTGCAACATTGAAATACAGAAATAAACACTTTTCCATAAACAAGCTCTAAATCATGTTTGATGCACTCTGTAAGTTAATTTTTTTCCAGTACTGTTTAATCAGGATGATAGGAACACTGTGGACAGTTTTTAGCAAGTTGCAACATTGAAATACAGAAATAAACACTTTTCCAAAAACAAGCTCTAAATCATGTTGAAAAACAGAAATAAGCACTTTTCAAAAACAAGCTCCAAATCATGTTGAAATACAGAAATAAACACTTTTCCATAAACAAGCTCTAAATCATGTTTGATGCACTCTGTAAGTAAAAAAAATTTCAGTACTGTTTAATCAGGATGATAGGAACACTGTGGACAGTTTTCAGCAAGTTGCAACATTGAAATACAGAAATAAACACTTTTCCAAAAACAAGCTCCAAATCACGTTGAAATACAGAAATAAACACTTTTCCGTAAACAAGCTCTAAATCATGTTTGATGCACTCTGTAAGTTAATTTTTTTTCAGTACTGTTTAATCAGGATGATAGGAACACTGTGGACAGTTTTTAGCAAGTTGCAACATTGAAATACAGAAATAAATACAGAAATAAACAGAAATAAACACTTTTTCAAAAACAAGCTCTACATCATGTTGAAAAACAGAAATAAGCACTTTTCAAAAACAAGCTTCAAATCATGTTGAAATACAGAAATAAGCACTTTTCAAAAACAAGCTCCAAATCATGTTGAAATACAGAAATAAACACTTTTCCATAAACAAGCTCGAAATCATGTTTGATGCACTCTGTAAGTACATTTTTTTCAGTACTGTTTAATCAGGATGATAGGAACACTGTGGACAGTTTTCAGCAAGTTGCAACATTGAAATAAAGAAATAAACACTTTTCCAAAAACAAGCTCTAAATCATGTTGAAAAACAGAAATAAGCACTTTTCAAAAACTAGCTCCAAATCATGTTGAAATACAGAAATAAACACTTTTCCATAAACAAGCTCTAAATCATGTTTGATGCACTCTGTAAGTAAAAAAAAATTCAGTACTGTTTAATCAGGATGATAGGAACACTGTGGACAGTTTTCAGCAAGTTGCAACATTGAAATACAGAAATAAACACTTTTCCAAAAACAAGCTCCAAATCACGTTGAAATACAGAAATAAACACTTTTCCGTAAACAAGCTCTAAATCATGTTTGATGCACTCTGTAAGTTAATTTTTTTTCAGTACTGTTTAATCAGGATGATAGGAACACTGTGGACAGTTTTTAGCAAGTTGCAACATTGAAATACAGAAATAAACACTTTTCCAAAAACAAGCTCTAAATCATGTTGAAAAACAGAAATAAGCACTTTTCAAAAACAAGCTCCAAATCATGTTGAAATACAGAAATAAACACTTTTCCATAAACAAGCTCTAAATCATGTTTGATGCACTCTGTAAGTGACTTTTTTTCAGTACTGTTTAATCAGGATGATAGGAACACTGTGGACAGTTTTCCGCAAGTTGCAACATTGAAATACAGAAATAAACACTTTTCCAAAAACAAGCTCTAAATCATGTTGAAAAACAGAAATAAGCACTTTTCAAAAACAAGCTCCAAATCATGTTGAAATACAGAAATAAGCACTTTTCAAAAACAAGCTCCAAATCACGTTGAAATACAGAAATAAACACTTTTCCATAAACAAGCTCTAAATCATGTTTGATGCACTCTGTAAGTTAATTTTTTTTCAGTACTGTTTAATCAGGATGATAGGAACACTGTGGACAGTTTTTAGCAAGTTGCAACATTGAAATACAGAAATAAGCACTTTTCAAAAACAAGCTCCAAATCATGTTGAAATACAGAAATAAACACTTTTCCATAAACAAGCTCTAAATCATGTTTGATGCACTCTGTAAGTTCATTTTTTTTCAGTACTGTTTAATCAGGATGATAGGAACACTGTGGACAGTTTTCAGCAAGTTGCAACATTGAAATACAGAAATAAACACTTTTCCAAAAACAAGCTCTAAATCATGTTTGATGCACTCTGTAAGTTAATTTTTTTTCAGTACTGTTTAATCAGGATGATAGGAACACTGTGAACAGTTTTTAGCAAGTTGCAACATTGAAATACAGAAATAAACACTTTTCCAAAAACAAGCTCTAAATCATGTTTGATGCACTCTGTAAGTTAATTTTTTTCCAGTACTGTTTAATCAGGATGATAGGAACACTGTGAACAGTTTTTAGCAAGTTGCAACATTGAAATACAGAAATAAACACTTTTCCAAAAACAAGCTCTAAATCATGTTGAAAAACAGAAATAAGCACTTTTCAAAAACAAGCTTCAAATCATGTTGAAATACAGAAATAAGCACTTTTCAAAAACAAGCTCCAAATCATGTTGAAATACAGAAATAAACACTTTTCCATAAACAAGCTCTAAATCATGTTTGATGCACTCTGTAAGTTAATTTTTTTTCAGTACTGTTTAATCAGGATGATAGGAACACTGTGAACAGTTTTTAGCAAGTTGCAACATTGAAATACAGAAATAAACACTTTTCCAAAAACAAGCTCTAAATCATGTTGAAAAACAGAAATAAGCACTTTTCAAAAACAAGCTTCAAATCATGTTGAAATACAGAAATAAGCACTTTTCAAAAACAAGCTCCAAATCATGTTGAAATACAGAAATAAACACTTTTCCATAAACAAGCTCTAAATCATGTTTGATGCACTCTGTAAGTAAAAAAAAATTCAGTACTGTTTAATCAGGATGATAGGAACACTGTGGACAGTTTTCAGCAAGTTGCAACATTGAAATACAGAAATAAACACTTTTCCAAAAACAAGCTCCAAATCACGTTGAAATACAGAAATAAACACTTTTCCGTAAACAAGCTCTAAATCATGTTTGATGCACTCTGTAAGTTAATTTTTTTTCAGTACTGTTTAATCAGGATGATAGGAACACTGTGGACAGTTTTTAGCAAGTTGCAACATTGAAATACAGAAATAAGCACTTTTCAAAAACAAGCTCCAAATCATGTTGAAATACAGAAATAAACACTTTTCCATAAACAAGCTCTAAATCATGTTTGATGCACTCTGTAAGTGAATTTTTTTTCAGTACTGTTTAATCAGGATGATAGGAACACTGTGGACAGTTTTCAGCAAGGTTGCAACATTGAAATACAGAAATAAACACTTTTCCATAAACAAGCTCTAAATCATGTTTGATGCACTCTGTAAGTTAATTTTTTTTCAGTACTGTTTAATCAGGATGATAGGAACACTGTGAACAGTTTTTAGCAAGTTGCAACATTGAAATACAGAAATAAACACTTTTCCAAAAACAAGCTCTAAATCATGTTGAAAAACAGAAATAAACACTTTTCCATAAACAAGCTCTAAATCATGTTTGATGCACTCTGTAAGTTAATTTTTTTTCAGTACTGTTTAATCAGGATGATAGGAACACTGTGAACAGTTTTTAGCAAGTTGCAACATTGAAATACAGAAATAAACACTTTTCCAAAAACAAGCTCTAAATCATGTTGAAAAACAGAAATAAGCACTTTTCAAAAACAAGCTTCAAATCATGTTGAAATACAGAAATAAGCACTTTTCAAAAACAAGCTCCAAATCATGTTGAAATACAGAAATAAACACTTTTCCATAAACAAGCTCTAAATCATGTTTGATGCACTCTGTAAGTTAATTTTTTTTCAGTACTGTTTAATCAGGATGATAGGAACACTGTGAACAGTTTTTAGCAAGTTGCAACATTGAAATACAGAAATAAACACTTTTCCAAAAACAAGCTCTAAATCATGTTGAAAAACAGAAATAAACACTTTTCCATAAACAAGCTCTAAATCATGTTTGATGCACTCTGTAAGTTAATTTTTTTTCAGTACTGTTTAATCAGGATGATAGGAACACTGTGAACAGTTTTTAGCAAGTTGCAACATTGAAATACAGAAATAAACACTTTTCCAAAAACAAGCTCTAAATCATGTTGAAAAACAGAAATAAGCACTTTTCAAAAACAAGCTTCAAATCATGTTGAAATACAGAAATAAGCACTTTTCAAAAACAAGCTCCAAATCATGTTGAAATACAGAAATAAACACTTTTCCATAAACAAGCTCTAAATCATGTTTGATGCACTCTGTAAGTGAATTTTTTTTCAGTACTGTTTAATCAGGATGATAGGAACACTGTGGACAGTTTTCAGCAAGTTGCAACATTGAAATACAGAAATAAACACTTTTCCAAAAACAAGCTCTAAATCATGTTGAAAAACAGAAATAAGCACTTTTCAAAAACAAGCTTCAAATCATGTTGAAATACAGAAATAAGCACTTTTCAAAAACAAGCTCCAAATCATGTTGAAATACAGAAATAAAGACTTTTCCATAAACAAGCTCTAAATCATGTTTGATGCACTCTGTAAGTTCATTTTTTTTCAGTACTGTTTAATCAGGATGATAGGAACACTGTGGACAGTTTTCAGCAAGTTGCAACATTGAAATACAGAAATAAACACTTTTCCAAAAACAAGCTCTAAATCATGTTGAAAAACAGAAATAAGCACTTTTCAAAAACAAGCTTCAAATCATGTTGAAATACAGAAATAAGCACTTTTCAAAAACAAGCTCCAAATCATGTTTGATGCACTCTGTAAGTAAAAAAAAATTCAGTACTGTTTAATCAGGATGATAGGAACACTGTGGACAGTTTTCAGCAAGTTGCAACATTGAAATACAGAAATAAACACTTTTCCAAAAACAAGCTCCAAATCACGTTGAAATACAGAAATAAACACTTTTCCGTAAACAAGCTCGAAATCATGTTTGATGCACTCTGTAAGTAAATTTTTTTCAGTACTGTTTAATCAGGATGATAGGAACACTGTGGACAGTTTTCAGCAAGTTGCAACATTGAAATACAGAAATAAACACTTTTCCAAATACAAGCTCCAAATCATGTTGAAATACAGAAATAAGCACTTTTCAAAAACTAGCTCCAAATCATGTTGAAATACAGAATTAAACACTTTTCCATAAACAAGCTCTAAATCATGTTTGATGCACTCTGTAAGTAAACATTTTTTCAGTACTGTTTAATCAGGATGATAGGAACACTGTGGACAGTTTTCAGCAAGTTGCAACATTGAAATACAGAAATAAACACTTTTCCAAAAACAAGCTCTAAATCATGTTGAAAAACAGAAATAAGCACTTTTCAAAAACAAGCTTCAAATCATGTTGAAATACAGAAATAAGCACTTTTCAAAAACAAGCTCCAAATCATGTTTGATGCACTCTGTAAGTGAATTTTTTTTCAGTACTGTTTAATCAGGATGATAGGAACACTGTGGACAGTTTTCAGCAAGTTGCAACATTGAAATACAGAAATAAACACTTTTCCAAAAACAAGCTCCAAATCACGTTGAAATACAGAAATAAACACTTTTCCGTAAACAAGCTCGAAATCATGTTTGATGCACTCTGTAAGTAAACATTTTTTCAGTACTGTTTAATCAGGATGATAGGAACACTGTGGACAGTTTTCAGCAAGTTGCAACATTGAAATACAGAAATAAACACTTTTCCAAATACAAGCTCCAAATCATGTTGAAATACAGAAATAAGCACTTTTCAAAAACTAGCTCCAAATCATGTTGAAATACAGAATTAAACACTTTTCCATAAACAAGCTCTAAATCATGTTTGATGCACTCTGTAAGTAAAAAAAATTTCAGTACTGTTTAATCAGGATGATAGGAACACTGTGGACAGTTTTCAGCAAGTTGCAACATTGAAATACAGAAATAAACACTTTTCCAAAAACAAGCTCCAAATCACGTTGAAATACAGAAATAAACACTTTTCCGTAAACAAGCTCTAAATCATGTTTGATGCACTCTGTAAGTTAATTTTTTTTCAGTACTGTTTAATCAGGATGATAGGAACACTGTGGACAGTTTTTAGCAAGTTGCAACATTGAAATACAGAAATAAGCACTTTTCAAAAACAAGCTCCAAATCATGTTGAAATACAGAAATAAACACTTTTCCATAAACAAGCTCTAAATCATGTTTGATGCACTCTGTAAGTGAATTTTTTTCCAGTACTGTTTAATCAGGATGATAGGAACACTTTGGACAGTTTTCAGCAAGTTGCAACATTGAAATACAGAAATAAACACTTTTCCATAAACAAGCTCTAAATCATGTTTGATGCACTCTGTAAGTTAATTTTTTTTCAGTACTGTTTAATCAGGATGATAGGAACACTGTGAACAGTTTTTAGCTAGTTGCAACATTGAAATACAGAAATAAACACTTTTCCAAAAACAAGCTCTAAATCATGTTTGATGCACTCTGTAAGTTAATTTTTTTTCAGTACTGTTTAATCAGGATGATAGGAACACTGTGAACAGTTTTTAGCAAGTTGCAACATTGAAATACAGAAATAAACACTTTTCCAAAAACAAGCTCTAAATCATGTTGAAATACAGAAATAAACACTTTTCCATAAACAAGCTCTAAATCATGTTTGATGCACTCTGTAAGTTAATTTTTTTTCAGTACTGTTTAATCAGGATGATAGGAACACTGTGAACAGTTTTTAGCAAGTTGCAACATTGAAATACAGAAATAAACACTTTTCCAAAAACAAGCTCTAAATCATGTTGAAAAACAGAAATAAGCACTTTTCAAAAACAAGCTTCAAATCATGTTGAAATACAGAAATAAGCACTTTTCAAAAACAAGCTTCAAATCATGTTGAAATACAGAAATAAACACTTTTCCAAAAACAAGCTCTAAATCATGTTGAAAAACAGAAATAAGCACTTTTCAAAAACAAGCTTCAAATCATGTTGAAATACAGAAATAAGCACTTTTCAAAAACAAGCTCCAAATCATGTTTGATGCACTCTGTAAGTAAACATTTTTTCAGTACTGTTTAATCAGGATGATAGGAACACTGTGGACAGTTTTCAGCAAGTTGCAACATTGAAATACAGAAATAAACACTTTTCCAAAAACAAGCTCCAAATCACGTTGAAATACAGAAATAAACACTTTTCCGTAAACAAGCTCGAAATCATGTTTGATGCACTCTGTAAGTAAACATTTTTTCAGTACTGTTTAATCAGGATGATAGGAACACTGTGGACAGTTTTCAGCAAGTTGCAACATTGAAATACAGAAATAAACACTTTTCCAAATACAAGCTCCAAATCATGTTGAAATACAGAAATAAGCACTTTTCAAAAACTAGCTCCAAATCATGTTGAAATACAGAATTAAACACTTTTCCATAAACAAGCTCTAAATCATGTTTGATGCACTCTGTAAGTAAAAAAAAATTCAGTACTGTTTAATCAGGATGATAGGAACACTGTGGACAGTTTTCAGCAAGTTGCAACATTGAAATACAGAAATAAACACTTTTCCAAAAACAAGCTCCAAATCACGTTGAAATACAGAAATAAACACTTTTCCGTAAACAAGCTCTAAATCATGTTTGATGCACTCTGTAAGTTAATTTTTTTTCAGTACTGTTTAATCAGGATGATAGGAACACTGTGGACAGTTTTTAGCAAGTTGCAACATTGAAATACAGAAATAAGCACTTTTCAAAAACAAGCTCCAAATCATGTTGAAATACAGAAATAAACACTTTTCCATAAACAAGCTCTAAATCATGTTTGATGCACTCTGTAAGTGAATTTTTTTTCAGTACTGTTTAATCAGGATGATAGGAACACTGTGGACAGTTTTCAGCAAGGTTGCAACATTGAAATACAGAAATAAACACTTTTCCATAAACAAGCTCTAAATCATGTTTGATGCACTCTGTAAGTTAATTTTTTTTCAGTACTGTTTAATCAGGATGATAGGAACACTGTGAACAGTTTTTAGCAAGTTGCAACATTGAAATACAGAAATAAACACTTTTCCAAAAACAAGCTCTAAATCATGTTTGATGCACTCTGTAAGTTAATTTTTTTTCAGTACTGTTTAATCAGGATGATAGGAACACTGTGAACAGTTTTTAGCAAGTTGCAACATTGAAATACAGAAATAAACACTTTTCCAAAAACAAGCTCTAAATCATGTTTGATGCACTCTGTAAGTTAATTTTTTTTCAGTACTGTTTAATCAGGATGATAGGAACACTGTGAACAGTTTTTAGCAAGTTGCAACATTGAAATACAGAAATAAACACTTTTCCAAAAACAAGCTCTAAATCATGTTGAAAAACAGAAATAAGCACTTTTCAAAAACAAGCTTCAAATCATGTTGAAATACAGAAATAAGCACTTTTCAAAAACAAGCTCCAAATCATGTTGAAATACAGAAATAAACACTTTTCCATAAACAAGCTCGAAATCATGTTTGATGCACTCTGTAAGTAAAATTTTTTCAGTACTGTTTAATCAGGATGATAGGAACACTGTGGACAGTTTTCAGCAAGTTGCAACATTGAAATACAGAAATAAACACTTTTCCAAAAACAAGCTCCAAATCACGTTGAAATACAGAAATAAACACTTTTCCGTAAACAAGCTCGAAATCATGTTTGATGCACTCTGTAAGTAAAATTTTTTCAGTACTGTTTAATCAGGATGATAGGAACACTGTGGACAGTTTTCAGCAAGTTGCAACATTGAAATACAGAAATAAACACTTTTCCAAATACAAGCTCCAAATCATGTTGAAATACAGAAATAAGCACTTTTCAAAAACAAGCTCCAAATCATGTTGAAATACAGAATTAAACACTTTTCCATAAACAAGCTCTAAATCATGTTTGATGCACTCTGTAAGTTAATTTTTTTCCAGTACTGTTTAATCAGGATGATAGGAACACTGTGGACAGTTTTTAGCAAGTTGCAACATTGAAATACAGAAATAAACACTTTTCCAAAAACAAGCTCTAAATCATGTTGAAAAACAGAAATAAGCACTTTTCAAAAACAAGCTCCAAATCATGTTGAAATACAGAAATAAACACTTTTCCATAAACAAGCTCTAAATCATGTTTGATGCACTCTGTAAGTAAAAAAAATTTCAGTACTGTTTAATCAGGATGATAGGAACACTGTGGACAGTTTTCAGCAAGTTGCAACATTGAAATACAGAAATAAACACTTTTCCAAAAACAAGCTCCAAATCACGTTGAAATACAGAAATAAACACTTTTCCATAAACAAGCTCTAAATCATGTTTGATGCACTCTGTAAGTTAATTTTTTTTCAGTACTGTTTAATCAGGATGATAGGAACACTGTGGACAGTTTTTAGCAAGTTGCAACATTTTCAAAAACAAGCTCCAAATCATGTTGAAATACAGAAATAAACACTTTTCCATAAACAAGCTCTAAATCATGTTTGATGCACTCTGTAAGTTCATTTTTTTTCAGTACTGTTTAATCAGGATGATAGGAACACTGTGGACAGTTTTCAGCAAGGTTGCAACATTGAAATACAGAAATAAACACTTTTCCATAAACAAGCTCTAAATCATGTTTGATGCACTCTGTAAGTTAATTTTTTTTCAGTACTGTTTAATCAGGATGATAGGAACACTGTGAACAGTTTTTAGCAAGTTGCAACATTGAAATACAGAAATAAACACTTTTCCAAAAACAAGCTCTAAATCATGTTTGATGCACTCTGTAAGTTAATTTTTTTTCAGTACTGTTTAATCAGGATGATAGGAACACTGTGAACAGTTTTTAGCAAGTTGCAACATTGAAATACAGAAATAAACACTTTTCCAAAAACAAGCTCTAAATCATGTTGAAAAACAGAAATAAGCACTTTTCAAAAACAAGCTTCAAATCATGTTGAAATACAGAATTAAACACTTTTCCATAAACAAGCTCTAAATCATGTTTGATGCACTCTGTAAGTAAACATTTTTTCAGTACTGTTTAATCAGGATGATAGGAACACTGTGGACAGTTTTCAGCAAGTTGCAACATTGAAATACAGAAATAAACACTTTTCCAAAAACAAGCTCCAAATCACGTTGAAATACAGAAATAAACACTTTTCCGTAAACAAGCTCGAAATCATGTTTGATGCACTCTGTAAGTAAAATTTTTTCAGTACTGTTTAATCAGGATGATAGGAACACTGTGGACAGTTTTCAGCAAGGTTGCAACATTGAAATACAGAAATAAACACTTTTCCATAAACAAGCTCTAAATCATGTTTGATGCACTCTGTAAGTTAATTTTTTTTCAGTACTGTTTAATCAGGATGATATGAACACTGTGAACAGTTTTTAGCAAGTTGCAACATTGAAATACAGAAATAAACACTTTTCCAAAAACAAGCTCCAAATCATGTTGAAATACAGAAATAAGCACTTTTCAAAAACTAGCTCCAAATCATGTTGAAATACAGAAATAAACACTTTTCCATAAACAAGCTCTAAATCATGTTTGATGCACTCTGTAAGTTAATTTTTTTCCAGTACTGTTTAATCAGGATGATAGGAACACTGTGGACAGTTTTTAGCAAGTTGCAACATTGAAATACAGAAATAAACACTTTTCCAAAAACAAGCTCTAAATCATGTTGAAAAACAGAAATAAGCACTTTTCAAAAACAAGCTCCAAATCATGTTGAAATACAGAAATAAACACTTTTCCATAAACAAGCTCTAAATCATGTTTGATGCACTCTGTAAGTAAAAAAAATTTCAGTACTGTTTAATCAGGATGATAGGAACACTGTGGACAGTTTTCAGCAAGTTGCAACATTGAAATACAGAAATAAACACTTTTCCAAAAACAAGCTCCAAATCACGTTGAAATACAGAAATAAACACTTTTCCGTAAACAAGCTCTAAATCATGTTTGATGCACTCTGTAAGTTAATTTTTTTTCAGTACTGTTTAATCAGGATGATAGGAACACTGTGGACAGTTTTTAGCAAGTTGCAACATTGAAATACAGAAATAAGCACTTTTCAAAAACAAGCTCCAAATCATGTTGAAATACAGAAATAAACACTTTTCCATAAACAAGCTCTAAATCATGTTTGATGCACTCTGTAAGTTCATTTTTTTCAGTACTGTTTAATCAGGATGATAGGAACACTGTGGACAGTTTTCAGCAAGGTTGCAACATTGAAATACAGAAATAAACACTTTTCCATAAACAAGCTCTAAATCATGTTTGATGCACTCTGTAAGTTAATTTTTTTTCAGTACTGTTTAATCAGGATGATAGGAACACTGTGAACAGTTTTTAGCAAGTTGCAACATTGAAATACAGAAATAAACACTTTTCCAAAAACAAGCTCTAAATCATGTTTGATGCACTCTGTAAGTTAATTTTTTTTCAGTACTGTTTAATCAGGATGATAGGAACACTGTGAACAGTTTTTAGCAAGTTGCAACATTGAAATACAGAAATAAACACTTTTCCAAAAACAAGCTCTAAATCATGTTTGATGCACTCTGTAAGTTAATTTTTTTTCAGTACTGTTTAATCAGGATGATAGGAACACTGTGAACAGTTTTTAGCAAGTTGCAACATTGAAATACAGAAATAAACACTTTTCCAAAAACAAGCTCTAAATCATGTTGAAAAACAGAAATAAGCACTTTTCAAAAACAAGCTTCAAATCATGTTGAAATACAGAAATAAGCACTTTTCAAAAACAAGCTCCAAATCATGTTGAAATACAGAAATAAACACTTTTCCATAAACAAGCTCTAAATCATGTTTGATGCACTCTGTAAGTTAATTTTTTTTCAGTACTGTTTAATCAGGATGATAGGAACACTGTGAACAGTTTTTAGCAAGTTGCAACATTGAAATACAGAAATAAACACTTTTCCAAAAACAAGCTCTAAATCATGTTGAAAAACAGAAATAAGCACTTTTCAAAAACAAGCTTCAAATCATGTTGAAATACAGAAATAAGCACTTTTCAAAAACAAGCTCCAAATCATGTTGAAATACAGAAATAAACACTTTTCCATAAACAAGCTCTAAATCATGTTTGATGCACTCTGTAAGTAAAAAAAAATTCAGTACTGTTTAATCAGGATGATAGGAACACTGTGGACAGTTTTCAGCAAGTTGCAACATAGAAATACAGAAATAAACACTTTTCCAAAAACAAGCTCCAAATCACGTTGAAATACAGAAATAAACACTTTTCCGTAAACAAGCTCGAAATCATGTTTGATGCACTCTGTAAGTAAAAATTTTTCAGTACTGTTTAATCAGGATGATAGGAACACTGTGGACAGTTTTCAGCAAGTTGCAACATTGAAATACAGAAATAAACACTTTTCCAAATACAAGCTCCAAATCATGTTGAAATACAGAAATAAGCACTTTTCAAAAACTAGCTCCAAATCATGTTGAAATACAGAATTAAACACTTTTCCATAAACAAGCTCTAAATCATGTTTGATGCACTCTGTAAGTTCATTTTTTTTCAGTACTGTTTAATCAGGATGATAGGAACACTGTGGACAGTTTTCAGCAAGGTTGCAACATTGAAATACAGAAATAAACACTTTTCCATAAACAAGCTCTAAATCATGTTTGATGCACTCTGTAAGTTAATTTTTTTCAGTACTGTTTAATCAGGATGATAGGAACACTGTGAACAGTTTTTAGCAAGTTGCAACATTGAAATACAGAAATAAACACTTTTCCAAAAACAAGCTCTAAATCATGTTTGATGCACTCTGTAAGTTAATTTTTTTTCAGTACTGTTTAATCAGGATGATAGGAACACTGTGGACAGTTTTTAGCAAGTTGCAACATTGAAATACAGAAATAAACACTTTTCCAAAAACAAGCTCTAAATCATGTTGAAAAACAGAAATAAGCACTTTTCAAAAACAAGCTCCAAATCATGTTGAAATACAGAAATAAACACTTTTCCATAAACAAGCTCTAAATCATGTTTGATGCACTCTGTAAGTAAAAAAAATTTCAGTACTGTTTAATCAGGATGATAGGAACACTGTGGACAGTTTTCAGCAAGTTGCAACATTGAAATACAGAAATAAGCACTTTTCCAAAAACAAGCTCCAAATCACGTTGAAATACAGAAATAAACACTTTTCCATAAACAAGCTCTAAATCATGTTTGATGCACTCTGTAAGTTAATTTTTTTTCAGTACTGTTTAATCAGGATGATAGGAACACTGTGGACAGTTTTTAGCAAGTTGCAACATTGAAATACAGAAATAAGCACTTTTCAAAAACAAGCTCCAAATCATGTTGAAATACAGAAATAAACACTTTTCCATAAACAAGCTCTAAATCATGTTTGATGCACTCTGTAAGTTCATTTTTTTTCAGTACTGTTTAATCAGGATGATAGGAACACTGTGGACAGTTTTCAGCAAGGTTGCAACATTGAAATACAGAAATAAACACTTTTCCAAAAACAAGCTCTAAATCATGTTTGATGCACTCTGTAAGTTAATTTTTTTTCAGTACTGTTTAATCAGGATGATAGGAACACTGTGAACAGTTTTTAGCAAGTTGCAACATTGAAATACAGAAATAAACACTTTTCCAAAAACAAGCTCTAAATCATGTTTGATGCACTCTGTAAGTTAATTTTTTTTCAGTACTGTTTAATCAGGATGATAGGAACACTGTGAACAGTTTTTAGCAAGTTGCAACATTGAAATACAGAAATAAACACTTTTCCAAAAACAAGCTCTAAATCATGTTTGATGCACTCTGTAAGTTAATTTTTTTTCAGTACTGTTTAATCAGGATGATAGGAACACTGTGAACAGTTTTTAGCAAGTTGCAACATTGAAATACAGAAATAAACACTTTTCCAAAAACAAGCTCTAAATCATGTTGAAAAACAGAAATAAGCACTTTTCAAAAACAAGCTTCAAATCATGTTGAAATACAGAAATAAGCACTTTTCAAAAACAAGCTCCAAATCATGTTGAAATACAGAAATAAACACTTTTCCATAAACAAGCTCTAAATCATGTTTGATGCACTCTGTAAGTTAATTTTTTTTCAGTACTGTTTAATCAGGATGATAGGAACACTGTGAACAGTTTTTAGCAAGTTGCAACATTGAAATACAGAAATAAACACTTTTCCAAAAACAAGCTCTAAATCATGTTGAAAAACAGAAATAAGCACTTTTCAAAAACAAGCTTCAAATCATGTTGAAATACAGAAATAAGCACTTTTCAAAAACAAGCTCCAAATCATGTTGAAATACAGAAATAAACACTTTTCCATAAACAAGCTCTAAATCATGTTTGATGCACTCTGTAAGTAAAAAAAAATTCAGTACTGTTTAATCAGGATGATAGGAACACTGTGGACAGTTTTCAGCAAGTTGCAACATAGAAATACAGAAATAAACACTTTTCCAAAAACAAGCTCCAAATCACGTTGAAATACAGAAATAAACACTTTTCCGTAAACAAGCTCGAAATCATGTTTGATGCACTCTGTAAGTAAAAATTTTTCAGTACTGTTTAATCAGGATGATAGGAACACTGTGGACAGTTTTCAGCAAGTTGCAACATTGAAATACAGAAATAAACACTTTTCCAAATACAAGCTCCAAATCATGTTGAAATACAGAAATAAGCACTTTTCAAAAACTAGCTCCAAATCATGTTGAAATACAGAATTAAACACTTTTCCATAAACAAGCTCTAAATCATGTTTGATGCACTCTGTAAGTTCATTTTTTTTCAGTACTGTTTAATCAGGATGATAGGAACACTGTGGACAGTTTTCAGCAAGGTTGCAACATTGAAATACAGAAATAAACACTTTTCCATAAACAAGCTCTAAATCATGTTTGATGCACTCTGTAAGTTAATTTTTTTTCAGTACTGTTTAATCAGGATGATAGGAACACTGTGAACAGTTTTTAGCAAGTTGCAACATTGAAATACAGAAATAAACACTTTTCCAAAAACAAGCTCTAAATCATGTTTGATGCACTCTGTAAGTTAATTTTTTTTCAGTACTGTTTAATCAGGATGATAGGAACACTGTGAACAGTTTTTAGCAAGTTGCAACATTGAAATACAGAAATAAACACTTTTCCAAAAACAAGCTCTAAATCATGTTTGATGCACTCTGTAAGTTAATTTTTTTTCAGTACTGTTTAATCAGGATGATAGGAACACTGTGAACAGTTTTTAGCAAGTTGCAACATTGAAATACAGAAATAAACACTTTTCCAAAAACAAGCTCTAAATCATGTTGAAAAACAGAAATAAGCACTTTTCAAAAACAAGCTTCAAATCATGTTGAAATACAGAAATAAGCACTTTTCAAAAACAAGCTCCAAATCATGTTGAAATACAGAAATAAACACTTTTCCATAAACAAGCTCTAAATCATGTTTGATGCACTCTGTAAGTTAATTTTTTTTCAGTACTGTTTAATCAGGATGATAGGAACACTGTGAACAGTTTTTAGCAAGTTGCAACATTGAAATACAGAAATAAACACTTTTCCAAAAACAAGCTCTAAATCATGTTGAAAAACAGAAATAAGCACTTTTCAAAAACAAGCTTCAAATCATGTTGAAATACAGAAATAAGCACTTTTCAAAAACAAGCTCCAAATCATGTTGAAATACAGAAATAAACACTTTTCCATAAACAAGCTCTAAATCATGTTTGATGCACTCTGTAAGTTAATTTTTTTTCAGTACTGTTTAATCAGGATGATAGGAACACTGTGAACAGTTTTTAGCAAGTTGCAACATTGAAATACAGAAATAAACACTTTTCCAAAAACAAGCTCTAAATCATGTTTGATGCACTCTGTAAGTTAATTTTTTTTCAGTACTGTTTAATCAGGATGATAGGAACACTGTGAACAGTTTTTAGCAAGTTGCAACATTGAAATACAGAAATAAACACTTTTCCATGTTGAAATAAAACAAGCTCTAAATCATGTTTGATGCACTCTGTAAGTTAATTTTTTTTCAGTACTGTTTAATCAGGATGATAGGAACACTGTGAACAGTTTTTAGCAAGTTGCAACATTGAAATACAGAAATAAACACTTTTCCAAAAACAAGCTCTAAATCATGTTGAAAAACAGAAATAAGCACTTTTCAAAAACAAGCTTCAAATCATGTTGAAATACAGAAATAAGCACTTTTCAAAAACAAGCTCCAAATCATGTTGAAATACAGAAATAAACACTTTTCCATAAACAAGCTCTAAATCATGTTTGATGCACTCTGTAAGTTAATTTTTTTCAGTACTGTTTAATCAGGATGATAGGAACACTGTGAACAGTTTTTAGCAAGTTGCAACATTGAAATACAGAAATAAACACTTTTCCAAAAACAAGCTCTAAATCATGTTGAAAAACAGAAATAAGCACTTTTCAAAAACAAGCTTCAAATCATGTTGAAATACAGAAATAAGCACTTTTCAAAAACAAGCTCCAAATCATGTTGAAATACAGAAATAAACACTTTTCCAAAAACAAGCTCTAAATCATGTTTGATGCACTCTGTAAGTTAATTTTTTTTCAGTACTGTTTAATCAGGATGATAGGAACACTGTGAACAGTTTTTAGCAAGTTGCAACATTGAAATACAGAAATAAACACTTTTCCAAAAACAAGCTCTAAATCATGTTTGATGCACTCTGTAAGTTAATTTTTTTTCAGTACTGTTTAATCAGGATGATAGGAACACTGTGAACAGTTTTTAGCAAGTTGCAACATTGAAATACAGAAATAAACACTTTTCCAAAAACAAGCTCTAAATCATGTTTGATGCACTCTGTAAGTTAATTTTTTTTCAGTACTGTTTAATCAGGATGATAGGAACACTGTGAACAGTTTTTAGCAAGTTGCAACATTGAAATACAGAAATAAACACTTTTCCAAAAACAAGCTCTAAATCATGTTGAAAAACAGAAATAAGCACTTTTCAAAAACAAGCTTCAAATCATGTTGAAATACAGAAATAAGCACTTTTCAAAAACAAGCTCCAAATCATGTTGAAATACAGAAATAAACACTTTTCCATAAACAAGCTCTAAATCATGTTTGATGCACTCTGTAAGTTAATTTTTTTTCAGTACTGTTTAATCAGGATGATAGGAACACTGTGAACAGTTTTTAGCAAGTTGCAACATTGAAATACAGAAATAAACACTTTTCCAAAAACAAGCTCTAAATCATGTTTGATGCACTCTGTAAGTTCATTTTTTTTCAGTACTGTTTAATCAGGATGATAGGAACACTGTGGACAGTTTTCAGCAAGGTTGCAACATTGAAATACAGAAATAAACACTTTTCCATAAACAAGCTCTAAATCATGTTTGATGCACTCTGTAAGTTAATTTTTTTTCAGTACTGTTTAATCAGGATGATAGGAACACTGTGAACAGTTTTTAGCAAGTTGCAACATTGAAATACAGAAATAAACACTTTTCCAAAAACAAGCTCTAAATCATGTTTGATGCACTCTGTAAGTTAATTTTTTTTCAGTACTGTTTAATCAGGATGATAGGAACACTGTGAACAGTTTTTAGCAAGTTGCAACATTGAAATACAGAAATAAACACTTTTCCACTTTTCCAAAACAAGCTCTAAATCATGTTTGATGCACTCTGTAAGTTAATTTTTTTTCAGTACTGTTTAATCAGGATGATAGGAACACTGTGAACAGTTTTTAGCAAGTTGCAACATTGAAATACAGAAATAAACACTTTTCCAAAAACAAGCTCTAAATCATGTTGAAAAACAGAAATAAGCACTTTTCAAAAACAAGCTTCAAATCATGTTGAAATACAGAAATAAGCACTTTTCAAAAACAAGCTCCAAATCATGTTGAAATACAGAAATAAACACTTTTCCATAAACAAGCTCTAAATCATGTTTGATGCACTCTGTAAGTTAATTTTTTTTCAGTACTGTTTAATCAGGATGATAGGAACACTGTGAACAGTTTTTAGCAAGTTGCAACATTGAAATACAGAAATAAACACTTTTCCAAAAACAAGCTCTAAATCATGTTGAAAAACAGAAATAAGCACTTTTCAAAAACAAGCTTCAAATCATGTTGAAATACAGAAATAAGCACTTTTCAAAAACAAGCTCCAAATCATGTTGAAATACAGAAATAAACACTTTTCCATAAACAAGCTCTAAATCATGTTTGATGCACTCTGTAAGTAAAAAAAAATTCAGTACTGTTTAATCAGGATGATAGGAACACTGTGGACAGTTTTCAGCAAGTTGCAACATAGAAATACAGAAATAAACACTTTTCCAAAAACAAGCTCCAAATCACGTTGAAATACAGAAATAAACACTTTTCCGTAAACAAGCTCGAAATCATGTTTGATGCACTCTGTAAGTAAAAATTTTTCAGTACTGTTTAATCAGGATGATAGGAACACTGTGGACAGTTTTCAGCAAGTTGCAACATTGAAATACAGAAATAAACACTTTTCCAAATACAAGCTCCAAATCATGTTGAAATACAGAAATAAGCACTTTTCAAAAACTAGCTCCAAATCATGTTGAAATACAGAATTAAACACTTTTCCATAAACAAGCTCTAAATCATGTTTGATGCACTCTGTAAGTTCATTTTTTTTCAGTACTGTTTAATCAGGATGATAGGAACACTGTGGACAGTTTTCAGCAAGGTTGCAACATTGAAATACAGAAATAAACACTTTTCCATAAACAAGCTCTAAATCATGTTTGATGCACTCTGTAAGTTAATTTTTTTTCAGTACTGTTTAATCAGGATGATAGGAACACTGTGAACAGTTTTTAGCAAGTTGCAACATTGAAATACAGAAATAAACACTTTTCCAAAAACAAGCTCTAAATCATGTTTGATGCACTCTGTAAGTTAATTTTTTTTCAGTACTGTTTAATCAGGATGATAGGAACACTGTGAACAGTTTTTAGCAAGTTGCAACATTGAAATACAGAAATAAACACTTTTCCAAAAACAAGCTCTAAATCATGTTTGATGCACTCTGTAAGTTAATTTTTTTTCAGTACTGTTTAATCAGGATGATAGGAACACTGTGAACAGTTTTTAGCAAGTTGCAACATTGAAATACAGAAATAAACACTTTTCCAAAAACAAGCTCTAAATCATGTTGAAAAACAGAAATAAGCACTTTTCAAAAACAAGCTTCAAATCATGTTGAAATACAGAAATAAGCACTTTTCAAAAACAAGCTCCAAATCATGTTGAAATACAGAAATAAACACTTTTCCATAAACAAGCTCTAAATCATGTTTGATGCACTCTGTAAGTTAATTTTTTTTCAGTACTGTTTAATCAGGATGATAGGAACACTGTGAACAGTTTTTAGCAAGTTGCAACATTGAAATACAGAAATAAACACTTTTCCAAAAACAAGCTCTAAATCATGTTGAAAAACAGAAATAAGCACTTTTCAAAAACAAGCTTCAAATCATGTTGAAATACAGAAATAAGCACTTTTCAAAAACAAGCTCCAAATCATGTTGAAATACAGAAATAAACACTTTTCCATAAACAAGCTCTAAATCATGTTTGATGCACTCTGTAAGTTAATTTTTTTTCAGTACTGTTTAATCAGGATGATAGGAACACTGTGAACAGTTTTTAGCAAGTTGCAACATTGAAATACAGAAATAAACACTTTTCCAAAAACAAGCTCTAAATCATGTTTGATGCACTCTGTAAGTTAATTTTTTTTCAGTACTGTTTAATCAGGATGATAGGAACACTGTGAACAGTTTTTAGCAAGTTGCAACATTGAAATACAGAAATAAACACTTTTCCAATGTTGAAAAACAAACAAGCTCTAAATCATGTTTGATGCACTCTGTAAGTTAATTTTTTTTCAGTACTGTTTAATCAGGATGATAGGAACACTGTGAACAGTTTTTAGCAAGTTGCAACATTGAAATACAGAAATAAACACTTTTCCAAAAACAAGCTCTAAATCATGTTGAAAAACAGAAATAAGCACTTTTCAAAAACAAGCTTCAAATCATGTTGAAATACAGAAATAAGCACTTTTCAAAAACAAGCTCCAAATCATGTTGAAATACAGAAATAAACACTTTTCCATAAACAAGCTCTAAATCATGTTTGATGCACTCTGTAAGTTAATTTTTTTCAGTACTGTTTAATCAGGATGATAGGAACACTGTGAACAGTTTTTAGCAAGTTGCAACATTGAAATACAGAAATAAACACTTTTCCAAAAACAAGCTCTAAATCATGTTGAAAAACAGAAATAAGCACTTTTCAAAAACAAGCTCCAAATCATGTTGAAATACAGAAATAAGCACTTTTCAAAAACAAGCTCCAAATCATGTTGAAATACAGAAATAAACACTTTTCCATAAACAAGCTCTAAATCATGTTTGATGCACTCTGTAAGTTAATTTTTTTTCAGTACTGTTTAATCAGGATGATAGGAACACTGTGAACAGTTTTTAGCAAGTTGCAACATTGAAATACAGAAATAAACACTTTTCCAAAAACAAGCTCTAAATCATGTTTGATGCACTCTGTAAGTTAATTTTTTTTCAGTACTGTTTAATCAGGATGATAGGAACACTGTGAACAGTTTTTAGCAAGTTGCAACATTGAAATACAGAAATAAACACTTTTCCAAAAACAAGCTCTAAATCATGTTTGATGCACTCTGTAAGTTAATTTTTTTTCAGTACTGTTTAATCAGGATGATAGGAACACTGTGAACAGTTTTTAGCAAGTTGCAACATTGAAATACAGAAATAAACACTTTTCCAAAAACAAGCTCTAAATCATGTTGAAAAACAGAAATAAGCACTTTTCAAAAACAAGCTTCAAATCATGTTGAAATACAGAAATAAGCACTTTTCAAAAACAAGCTCCAAATCATGTTGAAATACAGAAATAAACACTTTTCCATAAACAAGCTCTAAATCATGTTTGATGCACTCTGTAAGTTAATTTTTTTTCAGTACTGTTTAATCAGGATGATAGGAACACTGTGAACAGTTTTTAGCAAGTTGCAACATTGAAATACAGAAATAAACACTTTTCCAAAAACAAGCTCTAAATCATGTTGAAAAACAGAAATAAGCACTTTTCAAAAACAAGCTTCAAATCATGTTGAAATACAGAAATAAGCACTTTTCAAAAACAAGCTCCAAATCATGTTGAAATACAGAAATAAACACTTTTCCATAAACAAGCTCTAAATCATGTTTGATGCACTCTGTAAGTAAAAAAAAATTCAGTACTGTTTAATCAGGATGATAGGAACACTGTGGACAGTTTTCAGCAAGTTGCAACATAGAAATACAGAAATAAACACTTTTCCAAAAACAAGCTCCAAATCACGTTGAAATACAGAAATAAACACTTTTCCGTAAACAAGCTCGAAATCATGTTTGATGCACTCTGTAAGTAAAAATTTTTCAGTACTGTTTAATCAGGATGATAGGAACACTGTGGACAGTTTTCAGCAAGTTGCAACATTGAAATACAGAAATAAACACTTTTCCAAATACAAGCTCCAAATCATGTTGAAATACAGAAATAAGCACTTTTCAAAAACTAGCTCCAAATCATGTTGAAATACAGAATTAAACACTTTTCCATAAACAAGCTCTAAATCATGTTTGATGCACTCTGTAAGTTCATTTTTTTTCAGTACTGTTTAATCAGGATGATAGGAACACTGTGGACAGTTTTCAGCAAGGTTGCAACATTGAAATACAGAAATAAACACTTTTCCATAAACAAGCTCTAAATCATGTTTGATGCACTCTGTAAGTTAATTTTTTTTCAGTACTGTTTAATCAGGATGATAGGAACACTGTGAACAGTTTTTAGCAAGTTGCAACATTGAAATACAGAAATAAACACTTTTCCAAAAACAAGCTCTAAATCATGTTTGATGCACTCTGTAAGTTAATTTTTTTTCAGTACTGTTTAATCAGGATGATAGGAACACTGTGAACAGTTTTTAGCAAGTTGCAACATTGAAATACAGAAATAAACACTTTTCCAAAGAAACAAGCTCTAAATCATGTTTGATGCACTCTGTAAGTTAATTTTTTTTCAGTACTGTTTAATCAGGATGATAGGAACACTGTGAACAGTTTTTAGCAAGTTGCAACATTGAAATACAGAAATAAACACTTTTCCAAAAACAAGCTCTAAATCATGTTGAAAAACAGAAATAAGCACTTTTCAAAAACAAGCTTCAAATCATGTTGAAATACAGAAATAAGCACTTTTCAAAAACAAGCTCCAAATCATGTTGAAATACAGAAATAAACACTTTTCCATAAACAAGCTCTAAATCATGTTTGATGCACTCTGTAAGTTAATTTTTTTTCAGTACTGTTTAATCAGGATGATAGGAACACTGTGAACAGTTTTTAGCAAGTTGCAACATTGAAATACAGAAATAAACACTTTTCCAAAAACAAGCTCTAAATCATGTTGAAAAACAGAAATAAGCACTTTTCAAAAACAAGCTTCAAATCATGTTGAAATACAGAAATAAGCACTTTTCAAAAACAAGCTCCAAATCATGTTGAAATACAGAAATAAACACTTTTCCATAAACAAGCTCTAAATCATGTTTGATGCACTCTGTAAGTAAAAAGAAATTCAGTACTGTTTAATCAGGATGATAGGAACACTGTGGACAGTTTTCAGCAAGGTTGCAACATTGAAATACAGAAATAAACACTTTTCCATAAACAAGCTCTAAATCATGTTTGATGCACTCTGTAAGTTAATTTTTTTTCAGTACTGTTTAATCAGGATGATAGGAACACTGTGAACAGTTTTTAGCAAGTTGCAACATTGAAATACAGAAATAAACACTTTTCCAAAAACAAGCTCTAAATCATGTTGAAAAACAGAAATAAGCACTTTTCAAAAACAAGCTTCAAATCATGTTGAAATACAGAAATAAGCACTTTTCAAAAACAAGCTCCAAATCATGTTGAAATACAGAAATAAACACTTTTCCATAAACAAGCTCTAAATCATGTTTGATGCACTCTGTAAGTTAATTTTTTTTCAGTACTGTTTAATCAGGATGATAGGAACACTGTGAACAGTTTTTAGCAAGTTGCAACATTGAAATACAGAAATAAACACTTTTCCAAAAACAAGCTCTAAATCATGTTGAAAAACAGAAATAAGCACTTTTCAAAAACAAGCTTCAAATCATGTTGAAATACAGAAATAAGCACTTTTCAAAAACAAGCTCCAAATCATGTTGAAATACAGAAATAAACACTTTTCCATAAACAAGCTCTAAATCATGTTTGATGCACTCTGTAAGTAAAAAAAAATTCAGTACTGTTTAATCAGGATGATAGGAACACTGTGGACAGTTTTCAGCAAGTTGCAACATAGAAATACAGAAATAAACACTTTTCCAAAAACAAGCTCCAAATCACGTTGAAATACAGAAATAAACACTTTTCCGTAAACAAGCTCGAAATCATGTTTGATGCACTCTGTAAGTAAAAATTTTTCAGTACTGTTTAATCAGGATGATAGGAACACTGTGGACAGTTTTCAGCAAGTTGCAACATTGAAATACAGAAATAAACACTTTTCCAAATACAAGCTCCAAATCATGTTGAAATACAGAAATAAGCACTTTTCAAAAACTAGCTCCAAATCATGTTGAAATACAGAATTAAACACTTTTCCATAAACAAGCTCTAAATCATGTTTGATGCACTCTGTAAGTTCATTTTTTTTCAGTACTGTTTAATCAGGATGATAGGAACACTGTGGACAGTTTTCAGCAAGGTTGCAACATTGAAATACAGAAATAAACACTTTTCCATAAACAAGCTCTAAATCATGTTTGATGCACTCTGTAAGTTAATTTTTTTTCAGTACTGTTTAATCAGGATGATAGGAACACTGTGAACAGTTTTTAGCAAGTTGCAACATTGAAATACAGAAATAAACACTTTTCCAAAAACAAGCTCTAAATCATGTTTGATGCACTCTGTAAGTTAATTTTTTTTCAGTACTGTTTAATCAGGATGATAGGAACACTGTGAACAGTTTTTAGCAAGTTGCAACATTGAAATACAGAAATAAACACTTTTCCAAAAACAAGCTCTAAATCATGTTTGATGCACTCTGTAAGTTAATTTTTTTTCAGTACTGTTTAATCAGGATGATAGGAACACTGTGGACAGTTTTCAGCAAGTTGCAACATTGAAATACAGAAATAAACACTTTTCCAAAAACAAGCTCTAAATCATGTTGAAAAACAGAAATAAGCACTTTTCAAAAACAAGCTTCAAATCATGTTGAAATACAGAAATAAGCACTTTTCAAAAACAAGCTCCAAATCATGTTGAAATACAGAAATAAACACTTTTCCATAAACAAGCTCTAAATCATGTTTGATGCACTCTGTAAGTTAATTTTTTTTCAGTACTGTTTAATCAGGATGATAGGAACACTGTGAACAGTTTTTAGCAAGTTGCAACATTGAAATACAGAAATAAACACTTTTCCAAAAACAAGCTCTAAATCATGTTGAAAAACAGAAATAAGCACTTTTCAAAAACAAGCTTCAAATCATGTTGAAATACAGAAATAAGCACTTTTCAAAAACAAGCTCCAAATCATGTTGAAATACAGAAATAAACACTTTTCCATAAACAAGCTCTAAATCATGTTTGATGCACTCTGTAAGTAAAAAGAAATTCAGTACTGTTTAATCAGGATGATAGGAACACTGTGGACAGTTTTCAGCAAGGTTGCAACATTGAAATACAGAAATAAACACTTTTCCATAAACAAGCTCTAAATCATGTTTGATGCACTCTGTAAGTTAATTTTTTTTCAGTACTGTTTAATCAGGATGATAGGAACACTGTGAACAGTTTTTAGCAAGTTGCAACATTGAAATACAGAAATAAACACTTTTCCAAAAACAAGCTCTAAATCATGTTTGATGCACTCTGTAAGTTAATTTTTTTTCAGTACTGTTTAATCAGGATGATAGGAACACTGTGAACAGTTTTTAGCAAGTTGCAACATTGAAATACAGAAATAAACACTTTTCCAAAAACAAGCTCTAAATCATGTTTGATGCACTCTGTAAGTTAATTTTTTTTCAGTACTGTTTAATCAGGATGATAGGAACACTGTGAACAGTTTTTAGCAAGTTGCAACATTGAAATACAGAAATAAACACTTTTCCAAAAACAAGCTCTAAATCATGTTGAAAAACAGAAATAAGCACTTTTCAAAAACAAGCTTCAAATCATGTTGAAATACAGAAATAAGCACTTTTCAAAAACAAGCTCCAAATCATGTTGAAATACAGAAATAAACACTTTTCCATAAACAAGCTCTAAATCATGTTTGATGCACTCTGTAAGTTCATTTTTTTTCAGTACTGTTTAATCAGGATGATAGGAACACTGTGGACAGTTTTCAGCAAGGTTGCAACATTGAAATACAGAAATAAACACTTTTCCATAAACAAGCTCTAAATCATGTTTGATGCACTCTGTAAGTTAATTTTTTTTCAGTACTGTTTAATCAGGATGATAGGAACACTGTGAACAGTTTTTAGCAAGTTGCAACATTGAAATACAGAAATAAACACTTTTCCAAAAACAAGCTCTAAATCATGTTTGATGCACTCTGTAAGTTAATTTTTTTTCAGTACTGTTTAATCAGGATGATAGGAACACTGTGAACAGTTTTTAGCAAGTTGCAACATTGAAATACAGAAATAAACACTTTTCCAAAAACAAGCTCTAAATCATGTTTGATGCACTCTGTAAGTTAATTTTTTTTCAGTACTGTTTAATCAGGATGATAGGAACACTGTGAACAGTTTTTAGCAAGTTGCAACATTGAAATACAGAAATAAACACTTTTCCAAAAACAAGCTCTAAATCATGTTGAAAAACAGAAATAAGCACTTTTCAAAAACAAGCTTCAAATCATGTTGAAATACAGAAATAAGCACTTTTCAAAAACAAGCTCCAAATCATGTTGAAATACAGAAATAAACACTTTTCCATAAACAAGCTCTAAATCATGTTTGATGCACTCTGTAAGTAAAAAGAAATTCAGTACTGTTTAATCAGGATGATAGGAACACTGTGGACAGTTTTCAGCAAGTTGCAACATAGAAATACAGAAATAAACACTTTTCCAAAAACAAGCTCCAAATCATGTTGAAATACAGAAATAAACACTTTTCCATAAACAAGCTCGAAATCATGTTTGATGCACTCTGTAAGTAAAAATTTTTCAGTACTGTTTAATCAGGATGATAGGAACACTGTGGACAGTTTTCAGCAAGTTGCAACATTGAAATACAGAAATAAGCACTTTTCAAAAACAAGCTTCAAATCATGTTGAAATACAGAAATAAGCACTTTTCAAAAACAAGCTCCAAATCATGTTGAAATACAGAAATAAACACTTTTCCATAAACAAGCTCTAAATCATGTTTGATGCACTCTGTAAGTAAAAAGAAATTCAGTACTGTTTAATCAGGATGATAGGAACACTGTGGACAGTTTTCAGCAAGGTTGCAACATTGAAATACAGAAATAAACACTTTTCCATAAACAAGCTCTAAATCATGTTTGATGCACTCTGTAAGTTAATTTTTTTTCAGTACTGTTTAATCAGGATGATAGGAACACTGTGAACAGTTTTTAGCAAGTTGCAACATTGAAATACAGAAATAAACACTTTTCCAAAAACAAGCTCTAAATCATGTTTGATGCACTCTGTAAGTTAATTTTTTTTCAGTACTGTTTAATCAGGATGATAGGAACACTGTGAACAGTTTTTAGCAAGTTGCAACATTGAAATACAGAAATAAACACTTTTCCAAAAACAAGCTCTAAATCATGTTTGATGCACTCTGTAAGTTAATTTTTTTTCAGTACTGTTTAATCAGGATGATAGGAACACTGTGAACAGTTTTTAGCAAGTTGCAACATTGAAATACAGAAATAAACACTTTTCCAAAAACAAGCTCTAAATCATGTTGAAAAACAGAAATAAGCACTTTTCAAAAACAAGCTTCAAATCATGTTGAAATACAGAAATAAGCACTTTTCAAAAACAAGCTCCAAATCATGTTGAAATACAGAAATAAACACTTTTCCATAAACAAGCTCTAAATCATGTTTGATGCACTCTGTAAGTTCATTTTTTTTCAGTACTGTTTAATCAGGATGATAGGAACACTGTGGACAGTTTTCAGCAAGGTTGCAACATTGAAATACAGAAATAAACACTTTTCCATAAACAAGCTCTAAATCATGTTTGATGCACTCTGTAAGTTAATTTTTTTTCAGTACTGTTTAATCAGGATGATAGGAACACTGTGAACAGTTTTTAGCAAGTTGCAACATTGAAATACAGAAATAAACACTTTTCCAAAAACAAGCTCTAAATCATGTTTGATGCACTCTGTAAGTTAATTTTTTTTCAGTACTGTTTAATCAGGATGATAGGAACACTGTGAACAGTTTTTAGCAAGTTGCAACATTGAAATACAGAAATAAACACTTTTCCAATAAACAAGCTCTAAATCATGTTTGATGCACTCTGTAAGTTAATTTTTTTTCAGTACTGTTTAATCAGGATGATAGGAACACTGTGAACAGTTTTTAGCAAGTTGCAACATTGAAATACAGAAATAAACACTTTTCCAAAAACAAGCTCTAAATCATGTTGAAAAACAGAAATAAGCACTTTTCAAAAACAAGCTTCAAATCATGTTGAAATACAGAAATAAGCACTTTTCAAAAACAAGCTCCAAATCATGTTGAAATACAGAAATAAACACTTTTCCAAAAACAAGCTCTAAATCATGTTTGATGCACTCTGTAAGTTAATTTTTTTTCAGTACTGTTTAATCAGGATGATAGGAACACTGTGAACAGTTTTTAGCAAGTTGCAACATTGAAATACAGAAATAAACACTTTTCCAAAAACAAGCTCTAAATCATGTTGAAAAACAGAAATAAGCACTTTTCAAAAACAAGCTTCAAATCATGTTGAAATACAGAAATAAGCACTTTTCAAAAACAAGCTCCAAATCATGTTGAAATACAGAAATAAACACTTTTCCATAAACAAGCTCTAAATCATGTTTGATGCACTCTGTAAGTAAAAAGAAATTCAGTACTGTTTAATCAGGATGATAGGAACACTGTGGACAGTTTTCAGCAAGTTGCAACATAGAAATACAGAAATAAGCACTTTTCAAAAACAAGCTTCAAATCACGTTGAAATACAGAAATAAGCACTTTTCAAAAACAAGCTCCAAATCATGAGTACTGTTTAATCAGGATGATAGGAACACTGTGAACAGTTTTTAGCAAGTTGCAACATTGAAATACAGAAATAAACACTTTTCCAAAAACAAGCTCTAAATCATGTTTGATGCACTCTGTAAGTTAATTTTTTTTCAGTACTGTTTAATCAGGATGATAGGAACACTGTGAACAGTTTTTAGCAAGTTGCAACATTGAAATACAGAAATAAACACTTTTCCAAAAACAAGCTCTAAATCATGTTGAAAAACAAACAAGCTCTAAATCATGTTTGATGCACTCTGTAAGTTAATTTTTTTTCAGTACTGTTTAATCAGGATGATAGGAACACTGTGAACAGTTTTTAGCAAGTTGCAACATTGAAATACAGAAATAAACACTTTTCCAAAAACAAGCTCTAAATCATGTTGAAAAACAGAAATAAGCACTTTTCAAAAACAAGCTTCAAATCATGTTGAAATACAGAAATAAGCACTTTTCAAAAACAAGCTCCAAATCATGTTGAAATACAGAAATAAACACTTTTCCATAAACAAGCTCTAAATCATGTTTGATGCACTCTGTAAGTTCATTTTTTTTCAGTACTGTTTAATCAGGATGATAGGAACACTGTGGACAGTTTTCAGCAAGGTTGCAACATTGAAATACAGAAATAAACACTTTTCCAAAAACAAGCTCTAAATCATGTTTGATGCACTCTGTAAGTTAATTTTTTTTCAGTACTGTTTAATCAGGATGATAGGAACACTGTGAACAGTTTTTAGCAAGTTGCAACATTGAAATACAGAAATAAACACTTTTCCAAAAACAAGCTCTAAATCATGTTTGATGCACTCTGTAAGTTAATTTTTTTTCAGTACTGTTTAATCAGGATGATAGGAACACTGTGAACAGTTTTTAGCAAGTTGCAACATTGAAATACAGAAATAAACACTTTTCCAATAAACAAGCTCTAAATCATGTTTGATGCACTCTGTAAGTTAATTTTTTTTCAGTACTGTTTAATCAGGATGATAGGAACACTGTGAACAGTTTTTAGCAAGTTGCAACATTGAAATACAGAAATAAACACTTTTCCAAAAACAAGCTCTAAATCATGTTGAAAAACAGAAATAAGCACTTTTCAAAAACAAGCTTCAAATCATGTTGAAATACAGAAATAAGCACTTTTCAAAAACAAGCTCCAAATCATGTTGAAATACAGAAATAAACACTTTTCCATAAACAAGCTCTAAATCATGTTTGATGCACTCTGTAAGTAAAAAGAAATTCAGTACTGTTTAATCAGGATGATAGGAACACTGTGGACAGTTTTCAGCAAGTTGCAACATAGAAATACAGAAATAAACACTTTTCCAAAAACAAGCTCCAAATCACGTTGAAATACAGAAATAAACACTTTTCCGTAAACAAGCTCGAAATCATGTTTGATGCACTCTGTAAGTAAAAATTTTTCAGTACTGTTTAATCAGGATGATAGGAACACTGTGGACAGTTTTCAGCAAGTTGCAACATTGAAATACAGAAATAAACACTTTTCCAAATACAAGCTCCAAATCATGTTGAAATACAGAAATAAGCACTTTTCAAAAACTAGCTCCAAATCATGTTGAAATACAGAAATAAACACTTTTCCATAAACAAGCTTTAAATCATGTTTGATGCACTCTGTAAGTAAAAAAAAATTCAGTACTGTTTAATCAGGATGATAGGAACACTGTGGACAGTTTTCAGCAAGTTGCAACATTGAAATACAGAAATAAACACTTTTCCAAAAACAAGCTCCAAATCACGTTGAAATACAGAAATAAACACTTTTCCGTAAACAAGCTCTAAATCATGTTTGATGCACTCTGTAAGTTAATTTTTTTTCAGTACTGTTTAATCAGGATGATAGGAACACTGTGGACAGTTTTCAGCAAGTTGCAACATTGAAATACAGAAATAAACACTTTTCCAAAAACAAGCTCCAAATCATGTTGAAATACAGAAATAAACACTTTTCCATAAACAAGCTCTAAATCATGTTTGATGCACTCTGTAAGTTAATTTTTTTTCAGTACTGTTTAATCAGGATGATAGGAACACTGTGGACAGTTTTTAGCAAGTTGCAACATTGAAATACAGAAATAAACACTTTTCCAAAAACAAGCTCTAAATCATGTTGAAAAACAGAAATAAGCACTTTTCAAAAACAAGCTCCAAATCATGTTGAAATACAGAAATAAACACTTTTCCATAAACAAGCTCTAAATCATGTTTGATGCACTCTGTAAGTAAAACATTTTTCAGTACTGTTTAATCAGGATGATAGGAACACTGTGGACAGTTTTCAGCAAGTTGCAACATTGAAATACAGAAATAAACACTTTTCCAAAAACAAGCTCTAAATCATGTTGAAATACAGAAATAAGCACTTTTCAAATACAAGCTCCAAATCATGTTGAAATACAGAAATAAACACTTTTCCATAAACAAGCTCTAAATCATGTTTGATGCACTCTGTAAGTTAATTTTTTTCCAGTACTGTTTAATCAGGATGATAGGAACACTGTGGACAGTTTTTAGCAAGTTGCAACATTGAAATACAGAAATAAACACTTTTCCAAAAACAAGCTCTAAATCATGTTGAAAAACAGAAATAAGCACTTTTCAAAAACAAGCTCCAAATCATGTTGAAATACAGAAATAAACACTTTTCCATAAACAAGCTCTAAATCATGTTTGATGCACTCTGTAAGTTCATTTGTTTTCAGTACTGTTTAATCAGGATGATAGGAACACTGTGGACAGTTTTTAGCAAGTTGCAACATTGAAATACAGAAATAAACACTTTTCCAAAAACAAGCTCTAAATCATGTTGAAAAACAGAAATAAGCACTTTTCAAAAACAAGCTTCAAATCATGTTGAAATACAGAAATAAACACTTTTCCAAAAACAAGCTCCAAATCACGTTGAAATACAGAAATAAACACTTTTCCGTAAACAAGCTCGAAATCATGTTTGATGCACTCTGTAAGTAAATTTTTTTCAGTACTGTTTAATCAGGATGATAGGAACACTGTGGACAGTTTTCAGCAAGTTGCAACATTGAAATACAGAAATAAACACTTTTCCAAATACAAGCTCCAAATCATGTTGAAATACAGAAATAAGCACTTTTCAAAAACTAGCTCCAAATCATGTTGAAATACAGAATTAAACACTTTTCCATAAACAAGCTTTAAATCATGTTTGATGCACTCTGTAAGTAAAAAAAATGTCAGTACTGTTTAATCAGGATGATAGGAACACTGTGGACAGTTTTCAGCAAGTTGCAACATTGAAATACAGAAATAAACACTTTTCCAAAAACAAGCTCCAAATCACGTTGAAATACAGAAATAAACACTTTTCCGTAAACAAGCTCTAAATCATGTTTGATGCACTCTGTAAGTTAATTTTTTTTCAGTACTGTTTAATCAGGATGATAGGAACACTGTGGACAGTTTTCAGCAAGTTGCAACATTGAAATACAGAAATAAACACTTTTCCAAAAACAAGCTCCAAATCATGTTGAAATACAGAAATAAGCACTTTTCAAAAACAAGCTCCAAATCATGTTGAAATACAGAATTAAACACTTTTCCATAAACAAGCTCTAAATCATGTTTGATGCACTCTGTAAGTTAATTTTTTTTCAGTACTGTTTAATCAGGATGATAGGAACACTGTGGACAGTTTTTAGCAAGTTGCAACATTGAAATACAGAAATAAACACTTTTCCAAAAACAAGCTCTAAATCATGTTGAAAAACAGAAATAAGCACTTTTCAAAAACAAGCTCCAAATCATGTTGAAATACAGAAATAAACACTTTTCCATAAACAAGCTCTAAATCATGTTTGATGCACTCTGTAAGTAAAAAAAAATTCAGTACTGTTTAATCAGGATGATAGGAACACTGTGGACAGTTTTCAGCAAGTTGCAACATTGAAATACAGAAATAAACACTTTTCCAAAAACAAGCTCCAAATCACGTTGAAATACAGAAATAAACACTTTTCCGTAAACAAGCTCTAAATCATGTTTGATGCACTCTGTAAGTTAATTTTTTTTCAGTACTGTTTAATCAGGATGATAGGAACACTGTGGACAGTTTTCAGCAAGTTGCAACATTGAAATACAGAAATAAGCACTTTTCAAAAACAAGCTCCAAATCATGTTGAAATACAGAAATAAACACTTTTCCATAAACAAGCTCTAAATCATGTTTGATGCACTCTGTAAGTTCATTTTTTTTCAGTACTGTTTAATCAGGATGATAGGAACACTGTGGACAGTTTTCAGCAAGGTTGCAACATTGAAATACAGAAATAAACACTTTTCCAAAAACAAGCTCTAAATCATGTTTGATGCACTCTGTAAGTTAATTTTTTTTCAGTACTGTTTAATCAGGATGATAGGAACACTGTGAACAGTTTTTAGCAAGTTGCAACATTGAAATACAGAAATAAACACTTTTCCAAAAACAAGCTCTAAATCATGTTGAAAAACAGAAATAAGCACTTTTCAAAAACAAGCTTCAAATCATGTTGAAATACAGAAATAAGCACTTTTCAAAAACAAGCTCCAAATCATGTTGAAATACAGAAATAAACACTTTTCCATAAACAAGCTTTAAATCATGTTTGATGCACTCTGTAAGTAAAAAAAATTTCAGTACTGTTTAATCAGGATGATAGGAACACTGTGGACAGTTTTCAGCAAGTTGCAACATTGAAATACAGAAATAAACACTTTTCCAAAAACAAGCTCCAAATCACGTTGAAATACAGAAATAAACACTTTTCCATAAACAAGCTCTAAATCATGTTTGATGCACTCTGTAAGTTAATTTTTTTTCAGTACTGTTTAATCAGGATGATAGGAACACTGTGAACAGTTTTTAGCAAGTTGCAACATTGAAATACAGAAATAAGCACTTTTCAAAAACAAGCTCCAAATCATGTTGAAATACAGAAATAAACACTTTTCAAAAACAAGCTTCAAATCATGTTGAAATACAGAAATAAGCACTTTTCAAAAACAAGCTCCAAATCATGTTGAAATACAGAAATAAAGACTTTTCCATAAACAAGCTCTAAATCATGTTTGATGCACTCTGTAAGTTCATTTTTTTCAGTACTGTTTAATCAGGATGATAGGAACACTGTGGACAGTTTTTAGCAAGTTGCAACATTGAAATACAGAAATAAACACTTTTCCAAAAACAAGCTCTAAATCATGTTGAAAAACAGAAATAAGCACTTTTCAAAAACAAGCTTCAAATCATGTTGAAATACAGAAATAAGCACTTTTCAAAAACAAGCTCCAAATCATGTTGAAATACAGAAATAAACACTTTTCCATAAACAAGCTCTAAATCATGTTTGATGCACTCTGTAAGTAAAAAAAAATTCAGTACTGTTTAATCAGGATGATAGGAACACTGTGGACAGTTTTCAGCAAGTTGCAACATTGAAATACAGAAATAAACACTTTTCCAAAAACAAGCTCCAAATCACGTTGAAATACAGAAATAAACACTTTTCCGTAAACAAGCTCGAAATCATGTTTGATGCACTCTGTAAGTAAATTTTTTTCAGTACTGTTTAATCAGGATGATAGGAACACTGTGGACAGTTTTCAGCAAGTTGCAACATTGAAATACAGAAATAAACACTTTTCCAAATACAAGCTCCAAATCATGTTGAAATACAGAAATAAGCACTTTTCAAAAACTAGCTCCAAATCATGTTGAAATACAGAATTAAACACTTTTCCATAAACAAGCTCTAAATCATGTTTGATGCACTCTGTAAGTAAAAAAAATTTCAGTACTGTTTAATCAGGATGATAGGAACACTGTGGACAGTTTTCAGCAAGTTGCAACATTGAAATACAGAAATAAACACTTTTCCAAAAACAAGCTCCAAATCACGTTGAAATACAGAAATAAACACTTTTCCGTAAACAAGCTCGAAATCATGTTTGATGCACTCTGTAAGTAAATTTTTTTCAGTACTGTTTAATCAGGATGATAGGAACACTGTGGACAGTTTTCAGCAAGTTGCAACATTGAAATACAGAAATAAACACTTTTCCAAATACAAGCTCCAAATCATGTTGAAATACAGAAATAAGCACTTTTCAAAAACTAGCTCCAAATCATGTTGAAATACAGAATTAAACACTTTTCCATAAACAAGCTCTAAATCATGTTTGATGCACTCTGTAAGTAAAAAAAATTTCAGTACTGTTTAATCAGGATGATAGGAACACTGTGGACAGTTTTCAGCAAGTTGCAACATTGAAATACAGAAATAAACACTTTTCCAAAAACAAGCTCCAAATCACGTTGAAATACAGAAATAAACACTTTTCCGTAAACAAGCTCGAAATCATGTTTGATGCACTCTGTAAGTAAATTTTTTTCAGTACTGTTTAATCAGGATGATAGGAACACTGTGGACAGTTTTCAGCAAGTTGCAACATTGAAATACAGAAATAAACACTTTTCCAAATACAAGCTCCAAATCATGTTGAAATACAGAAATAAGCACTTTTCAAAAACTAGCTCCAAATCATGTTGAAATACAGAATTAAACACTTTTCCATAAACAAGCTCTAAATCATGTTTGATGCACTCTGTAAGTTAATTTTTTTCCAGTACTGTTTAATCAGGATGATAGGAACACTGTGGACAGTTTTTAGCAAGTTGCAACATTGAAATACAGAAATAAACACTTTTCCAAAAACAAGCTCTAAATCATGTTGAAAAACAGAAATAAGCACTTTTCAAAAACAAGCTCCAAATCATGTTGAAATACAGAAATAAACACTTTTCCATAAACAAGCTCTAAATCATGTTTGATGCACTCTGTAAGTAAAAAAAATTTCAGTACTGTTTAATCAGGATGATAGGAACACTGTGGACAGTTTTTAGCAAGTTGCAACATTGAAATACAGAAATAAGTTGCAACAAGAAATACAGAAATAAACACTTTTCCAAAAACAAGCTCTAAATCATGTTTGATGCACTCTGTAAGTTAATTTTTTTTCAGTACTGTTTAATCAGGATGATAGGAACACTGTGAACAGTTTTTAGCAAGTTGCAACATTGAAATACAGAAATAAACACTTTTCCAAAAACAAGCTCTAAATCCTGTTGAAAAACAGAAATAAGCACTTTTCAAAAACAAGCTTCAAATCATGTTGAAATACAGAAATAAGCACTTTTCAAAAACAAGCTCCAAATCATGTTGAAATACAGAAATAAAGACTTTTCCATAAACAAGCTCTAAATCATGTTTGATGCACTCTGTAAGTGAATTTTTTTTCAGTACTGTTTAATCAGGATGATAGGAACACTGTGGACAGTTTTTAGCAAGTTGCAACATTGAAATACAGAAATAAACACTTTTCCAAAAACAAGCTCTAAATCATGTTGAAAAACAGAAATAAGCACTTTTCAAAAACAAGCTTCAAATCATGTTGAAATACAGAAATAAGCACTTTTCAAAAACAAGCTCCAAATCATGTTGAAATACAGAAATAAACACTTTTCCATAAACAAGCTCTAAATCATGTTTGATGCACTCTGTAAGTAAAAAAAAATTCAGTACTGTTTAATCAGGATGATAGGAACACTGTGGACAGTTTTCAGCAAGTTGCAACATTGAAATACAGAAATAAACACTTTTCCAAAAACAAGCTCCAAATCACGTTGAAATACAGAAATAAACACTTTTCCGTAAACAAGCTCGAAATCATGTTTGATGCACTCTGTAAGTAAATTTTTTTCAGTACTGTTTAATCAGGATGATAGGAACACTGTGGACAGTTTTCAGCAAGTTGCAACATTGAAATACAGAAATAAACACTTTTCCAAATACAAGCTCCAAATCATGTTGAAATACAGAAATAAGCACTTTTCAAAAACTAGCTCCAAATCATGTTGAAATACAGAATTAAACACTTTTCCATAAACAAGCTCTAAATCATGTTTGATGCACTCTGTAAGTAAAAAAATTTTCAGTACTGTTTAATCAGGATGATAGGAACACTGTGGACAGTTTTCAGCAAGTTGCAACATTGAAATACAGAAATAAACACTTTTCCAAAAACAAGCTCCAAATCACGTTGAAATACAGAAATAAACACTTTTCCGTAAACAAGCTCGAATCATGTTTGATGCACTCTGTAAGTAAATTTTTTTCAGTACTGTTTAATCAGGATGATAGGAACACTGTGGACAGTTTTCAGCAAGTTGCAACATTGAAATACAGAAATAAACACTTTTCCAAATACAAGCTCCAAATCATGTTGAAATACAGAAATAAGCACTTTTCAAAAACTAGCTCCAAATCATGTTGAAATACAGAATTAAACACTTTTCCATAAACAAGCTCTAAATCATGTTTGATGCACTCTGTAAGTTAATTTTTTTCCAGTACTGTTTAATCAGGATGATAGGAACACTGTGGACAGTTTTTAGCAAGTTGCAACATTGAAATACAGAAATAAACACTTTTCCAAAAACAAGCTCTAAATCATGTTGAAAAACAGAAATAAGCACTTTTCAAAAACAAGCTCCAAATCATGTTGAAATACAGAAATAAACACTTTTCCATAAACAAGCTCTAAATCATGTTTGATGCACTCTGTAAGTCAAAAAAATTTCAGTACTGTTTAATCAGGATGATAGGAACACTGTGGACAGTTTTCAGCAAGTTGCAACATTGAAATACAGAAATAAACACTTTTCCAAAAACAAGCTCCAAATCACGTTGAAATACAGAAATAAACACTTTTCCGTAAACAAGCTCTAAATCATGTTTGATGCACTCTGTAAGTTAATTTTTTTTCAGTACTGTTTAATCAGGATGATAGGAACACTGTGGACAGTTTTTAGCAAGTTGCAACATTGAAATACAGAAATAAGCACTTTTCAAAAACAAGCTCCAAATCATGTTGAAATACAGAAATAAACACTTTTCCATAAACAAGCTCTAAATCATGTTTGATGCACTCTGTAAGTTCATTTTTTTTCAGTACTGTTTAATCAGGATGATAGGAACACTGTGGACAGTTTTCAGCAAGGTTGCAACATTGAAATACAGAAATAAACACTTTTCCATAAACAAGCTCTAAATCATGTTTGATGCACTCTGTAAGTTAATTTTTTTTCAGTACTGTTTAATCAGGATGATAGGAACACTGTGAACAGTTTTTAGCAAGTTGCAACATTGAAATACAGAAATAAACACTTTTCCAAAAACAAGCTCTAAATCATGTTGAAAAACAGAAATAAGCACTTTTCAAAAACAAGCTTCAAATCATGTTGAAATACAGAAATAAGCACTTTTCAAAAACAAGCTCCAAATCATGTTGAAATACAGAAATAAACACTTTTCCATAAACAAGCTCTAAATCATGTTTGATGCACTCTGTAAGTTAATTTTTTTTCAGTACTGTTTAATCAGGATGATAGGAACACTGTGAACAGTTTTTAGCAAGTTGCAACATTGAAATACAGAAATAAACACTTTTCCAAAAACAAGCTCTAAATCATGTTGAAAAACAGAAATAAGCACTTTTCAAAAACAAGCTTCAAATCATGTTGAAATACAGAAATAAGCACTTTTCAAAAACAAGCTCCAAATCATGTTGAAATACAGAAATAAACACTTTTCCATAAACAAGCTCTAAATCATGTTTGATGCACTCTGTAAGTTAATTTTTTTTCAGTACTGTTTAATCAGGATGATAGGAACACTGTGAACAGTTTTTAGCAAGTTGCAACATTGAAATACAGAAATAAACACTTTTCCAAAAACAAGCTCTAAATCATGTTGAAAAACAGAAATAAGCACTTTTCAAAAACAAGCTCCAAATCATGTTGAAATACAGAAATAAACACTTTTCCATAAACAAGCTCTAAATCATGTTTGATGCACTCTGTAAGGAAAAAAAAATTCAGTACTGTTTAATCAGGATGATAGGAACACTGTGGACAGTTTTCAGCAAGTTGCAACATTGAAATACAGAAATAAACACTTTTCCAAAAACAAGCTCCAAATCACGTTGAAATACAGAAATAAACACTTTTCCGTAAACAAGCTCTAAATCATGTTTGATGCACTCTGTAAGTTAATTTTTTTTCAGTACTGTTTAATCAGGATGATAGGAACACTGTGGACAGTTTTTAGCAAGTTGCAACATTGAAATACAGAAATAAGCACTTTTCAAAAACAAGCTCCAAATCATGTTGAAATACAGAAATAAACACTTTTCCATAAACAAGCTCTAAATCATGTTTGATGCACTCTGTAAGTTCATTTTTTTTCAGTACTGTTTAATCAGGATGATAGGAACACTGTGGACAGTTTTCAGCAAGGTTGCAACATTGAAATACAGAAATAAACACTTTTCCATAAACAAGCTCTAAATCATGTTTGATGCACTCTGTAAGTTAATTTTTTTTCAGTACTGTTTAATCAGGATGATAGGAACACTGTGAACAGTTTTTAGCAAGTTGCAACATTGAAATACAGAAATAAACACTTTTCCAAAAACAAGCTCTAAATCATGTTGAAAAACAGAAATAAGCACTTTTCAAAAACAAGCTTCAAATCATGTTGAAATACAGAAATAAGCACTTTTCAAAAACAAGCTCCAAATCATGTTGAAATACAGAAATAAACACTTTTCCATAAACAAGCTCTAAATCATGTTTGATGCACTCTGTAAGTTAATTTTTTTTCAGTACTGTTTAATCAGGATGATAGGAACACTGTGAACAGTTTTTAGCAAGTTGCAACATTGAAATACAGAAATAAACACTTTTCCAAAAACAAGCTCTAAATCATGTTGAAAAACAGAAATAAGCACTTTTCAAAAACAAGCTTCAAATCATGTTGAAATACAGAAATAAGCACTTTTCAAAAACAAGCTCCAAATCATGTTGAAATACAGAAATAAACACTTTTCCATAAACAAGCTCTAAATCATGTTTGATGCACTCTGTAAGTTAATTTTTTTTCAGTACTGTTTAATCAGGATGATAGGAACACTGTGAACAGTTTTTAGCAAGTTGCAACATTGAAATACAGAAATAAACACTTTTCCAAAAACAAGCTCTAAATCATGTTGAAAAACAGAAATAAGCACTTTTCAAAAACAAGCTTCAAATCATGTTGAAATACAGAAATAAGCACTTTTCAAAAACAAGCTCCAAATCATGTTGAAATACAGAAATAAACACTTTTCCATAAACAAGCTCTAAATCATGTTTGATGCACTCTGTAAGTTAATTTTTTTTCAGTACTGTTTAATCAGGATGATAGGAACACTGTGAACAGTTTTTAGCAAGTTGCAACATTGAAATACAGAAATAAACACTTTTCCAAAAACAAGCTCTAAATCATGTTGAAAAACAGAAATAAGCACTTTTCAAAAACAAGCTCCAAATCATGTTGAAATACAGAAATAAACACTTTTCCATAAACAAGCTCTAAATCATGTTTGATGCACTCTGTAAGTAAAAAAAATTTCAGTACTGTTTAATCAGGATGATAGGAACACTGTGGACAGTTTTCAGCAAGTTGCAACATTGAAATACAGAAATAAACACTTTTCCAAAAACAAGCTCCAAATCACGTTGAAATACAGAAATAAACACTTTTCCGTAAACAAGCTCTAAATCATGTTTGATGCACTCTGTAAGTTAATTTTTTTTCAGTACTGTTTAATCAGGATGATAGGAACACTGTGGACAGTTTTTAGCAAGTTGCAACATTGAAATACAGAAATAAGCACTTTTCAAAAACAAGCTCCAAATCATGTTGAAATACAGAAATAAACACTTTTCCATAAACAAGCTCTAAATCATGTTTGATGCACTCTGTAAGTTCATTTTTTTTCAGTACTGTTTAATCAGGATGATAGGAACACTGTGGACAGTTTTCAGCAAGGTTGCAACATTGAAATACAGAAATAAACACTTTTCCATAAACAAGCTCTAAATCATGTTTGATGCACTCTGTAAGTTAATTTTTTTTCAGTACTGTTTAATCAGGATGATAGGAACACTGTGAACAGTTTTTAGCAAGTTGCAACATTGAAATACAGAAATAAACACTTTTCCAAAAACAAGCTCTAAATCATGTTGAAAAACAGAAATAAGCACTTTTCAAAAACAAGCTTCAAATCATGTTGAAATACAGAAATAAGCACTTTTCAAAAACAAGCTCCAAATCATGTTGAAATACAGAAATAAACACTTTTCCATAAACAAGCTCTAAATCATGTTTGATGCACTCTGTAAGTTAATTTTTTTTCAGTACTGTTTAATCAGGATGATAGGAACACTGTGAACAGTTTTTAGCAAGTTGCAACATTGAAATACAGAAATAAACACTTTTCCAAAAACAAGCTCTAAATCATGTTGAAAAACAGAAATAAGCACTTTTCAAAAACAAGCTTCAAATCATGTTGAAATACAGAAATAAGCACTTTTCAAAAACAAGCTCCAAATCATGTTGAAATACAGAAATAAACACTTTTCCATAAACAAGCTCTAAATCATGTTTGATGCACTCTGTAAGTTAATTTTTTTTCAGTACTGTTTAATCAGGATGATAGGAACACTGTGAACAGTTTTTAGCAAGTTGCAACATTGAAATACAGAAATAAACACTTTTCCAAAAACAAGCTCTAAATCATGTTGAAAAACAGAAATAAGCACTTTTCAAAAACAAGCTCCAAATCATGTTGAAATACAGAAATAAACACTTTTCCATAAACAAGCTCTAAATCATGTTTGATGCACTCTGTAAGTAAAAAAAATTTCAGTACTGTTTAATCAGGATGATAGGAACACTGTGGACAGTTTTCAGCAAGTTGCAACATTGAAATACAGAAATAAACACTTTTCCAAAAACAAGCTCCAAATCACGTTGAAATACAGAAATAAACACTTTTCCGTAAACAAGCTCTAAATCATGTTTGATGCACTCTGTAAGTTAATTTTTTTTCAGTACTGTTTAATCAGGATGATAGGAACACTGTGGACAGTTTTTAGCAAGTTGCAACATTGAAATACAGAAATAAGCACTTTTCAAAAACAAGCTCCAAATCATGTTGAAATACAGAAATAAACACTTTTCCATAAACAAGCTCTAAATCATGTTTGATGCACTCTGTAAGTTCATTTTTTTTCAGTACTGTTTAATCAGGATGATAGGAACACTGTGGACAGTTTTCAGCAAGGTTGCAACATTGAAATACAGAAATAAACACTTTTCCATAAACAAGCTCTAAATCATGTTTGATGCACTCTGTAAGTTAATTTTTTTTCAGTACTGTTTAATCAGGATGATAGGAACACTGTGAACAGTTTTTAGCAAGTTGCAACATTGAAATACAGAAATAAACACTTTTCCAAAAACAAGCTCTAAATCATGTTGAAAAACAGAAATAAGCACTTTTCAAAAACAAGCTTCAAATCATGTTGAAATACAGAAATAAGCACTTTTCAAAAACAAGCTCCAAATCATGTTGAAATACAGAAATAAACACTTTTCCATAAACAAGCTCTAAATCATGTTTGATGCACTCTGTAAGTTAATTTTTTTTCAGTACTGTTTAATCAGGATGATAGGAACACTGTGAACAGTTTTTAGCAAGTTGCAACATTGAAATACAGAAATAAACACTTTTCCAAAAACAAGCTCTAAATCATGTTGAAAAACAGAAATAAGCACTTTTCAAAAACAAGCTTCAAATCATGTTGAAATACAGAAATAAGCACTTTTCAAAAACAAGCTCCAAATCATGTTGAAATACAGAAATAAACACTTTTCCATAAACAAGCTCTAAATCATGTTTGATGCACTCTGTAAGTTAATTTTTTTTCAGTACTGTTTAATCAGGATGATAGGAACACTGTGAACAGTTTTTAGCAAGTTGCAACATTGAAATACAGAAATAAACACTTTTCCAAAAACAAGCTCCAAATCATGTTGAAATACAGAAATAAGCACTTTTCAAAAACAAGCTCCAAATCATGTTGAAATACAGAAATACACACTTTTCCATAAACAAGCTCTAAATCATGTTTGATGCACTCTGTAAGTAAAAAAAAATTCAGTACTGTTTAATCAGGATGATAGGAACACTGTGGACAGTTTTCAGCAAGTTGCAACATTGAAATACAGAAATAAACACTTTTCCAAAAACAAGCTCCAAATCATGTTGAAATACAGAAATAAACACTTTTCCGTAAACAAGCTCGAAATCATGTTTGATGCACTCTGTAAGTAAATTTTTTTCAGTACTGTTTAATCAGGATGATAGGAACACTGTGGACAGTTTTCAGCAAGTTGCAACATTGAAATACAGAAATAAACACTTTTCCAAATACAAGCTCCAAATCATGTTGAAATACAGAAATAAGCACTTTTCAAAAACTAGCTCCAAATCATGTTGAAATACAGAAATAAGCACTTTTCAAAAACAAGCTCCAAATCATGTTGAAATACAGAAATAAACACTTTTCCATAAACAAGCTCTAAATCATGTTTGATGCACTCTGTAAGTTAATTTTTTTTCAGTACTGTTTAATCAGGATGATAGGAACACTGTGAACAGTTTTTAGCAAGTTGCAACATTGAAATACAGAAATAAACACTTTTCCAAAAACAAGCTCTAAATCATGTTGAAAAACAGAAATAAGCACTTTTCAAAAACAAGCTTCAAATCATGTTGAAATACAGAAATAAGCACTTTTCAAAAACAAGCTCCAAATCATGTTGAAATACAGAAATAAACACTTTTCCATAAACAAGCTCTAAATCATGTTTGATGCACTCTGTAAGTAAAAAAAAAATCAGTACTGTTTAATCAGGATGATAGGAACACTGTGGACAGTTTTCAGCAAGTTGCAACATAGAAATACAGAAATAAACACTTTTCCAAAAACAAGCTCCAAATCACGTTGAAATACAGAAATAAACACTTTTCCGTAAACAAGCTCGAAATCATGTTTGATGCACTCTGTAAGTAAAAATTTTTTAGTACTGTTTAATCAGGATGATAGGAACACTGTGGACAGTTTTCAGCAAGTTGCAACATTGAAATACAGAAATAAACACTTTTCCAAATACAAGCTCCAAATCATGTTGAAATACAGAAATAAGCACTTTTCAAAAACTAGCTCCAAATCATGTTGAAATACAGAATTAAACACTTTTCCATAAACAAGCTTTAAATCATGTTTGATGCACTCTGTAAGTAAAAAAAAATTCAGTACTGTTTAATCAGGATGATAGGAACACTGTGGACAGTTTTCAGCAAGTTGCAACATTGAAATACAGAAATAAACACTTTTCCAAAAACAAGCTCCAAATCACGTTGAAATACAGAAATAAACACTTTTCCATAAACAAGCTCTAAATCATGTTTGATGCACTCTGTAAGTTAATTTTTTTTCAGTACTGTTTAATCAGGATGATAGGAACACTGTGGACAGTTTTCAGCAAGTTGCAACATTGAAATACAGAAATAAACACTTTTCCAAAAACAAGCTCCAAATCATGTTGAAATACAGAAATAAACACTTTTCCATAAACAAGCTCTAAATCATGTTTGATGCACTCTGTAAGTTAATTTTTTTTCAGTACTGTTTAATCAGGATGATAGGAACACTGTGGACAGTTTTCAGCAAGTTGCAACATAGAAATACAGAAATAAACACTTTTCCAAAAACAAGCTCCAAATCACGTTGAAATACAGAAATAAACACTTTTCCGTAAACAAGCTCGAAATCATGTTTGATGCACTCTGTAAGTAAATTTTTTTCAGTACTGTTTAATCAGGATGATAGGAACACTGTGGACAGTTTTCAGCAAGTTGCAACATTGAAATACAGAAATAAACACTTTTCCAAATACAAGCTCCAAATCATGTTGAAATACAGAAATAAACACTTTTCCATAAACAAGCTCTAAATCATGTTTGATGCACTCTGTAAGTTAATTTTTTTTCAGTACTGTTTAATCAGGATGATAGGAACACTGTGAACAGTTTTTAGCAAGTTGCAACATTGAAATACAGAAATAAACACTTTTCCAAAAACAAGCTCTAAATCATGTTGAAATACAGAAATAAGCACTTTTCAAAAACAAGCTCCAAATCATGTTGAAATACAGAAATAAACACTTTTCCATAAACAAGCTCTAAATCATGTTTGATGCACTCTGTAAGTAAAAAAAAATTCAGTACTGTTTAATCAGGATGATAGGAACACTGTGGACAGTTTTCAGCAAGTTGCAACATAGAAATACAGAAATAAACACTTTTCCAAAAACAAGCTCCAAATCACGTTGAAATACAGAAATAAACACTTTTCCATAAACAAGCTCTAAATCATGTTTGATGCACTCTGTAAGTAAATTTTTTTTAGTACTGTTTAATCAGGATGATAGGAACACTGTGGACAGTTTTCAGCAAGTTGCAACATTGAAATACAGAAATAAACACTTTTCCAAAAACAAGCTCCAAATCATGTTGAAATACAGAAATAAGCACTTTTCAAAAACTAGCTCCAAATCATGTTGAAATACAGAAATAAACACTTTTCCATAAACAAGCTTTAAATCATGTTTGATGCACTCTGTAAGTAATTTTTTTTTCAGTACTGTTTAATCAGGATGATAGGAACACTGTGGACAGTTTTCAGCAAGTTGCAACATTGAAATACAGAAATAAACACTTTTCCAAAAACAAGCTCCAAATCACGTTGAAATACAGAAATAAACACTTTTCCATAAACAAGCTCTAAATCATGTTTGATGCACTCTGTAAGTGAATTTTTTTTCAGTACTGTTTAATCAGGATGATAGGAACACTGTGGACAGTTTTCAGCAAGTTGCAACATTGAAATACAGAAATAAACACTTTTCCAAAAACAAGCTCCAAATCATGTTGAAATACAGAAATAAACACTTTTCCATAAACAAGCTCTAAATCATGTTTGATGCACTCTGTAAGTTAATTTTTTTTCAGTACTGTTTAATCAGGATGATAGGAACACTGTGGACAGTTTTTAGCAAGTTGCAACATTGAAATACAGAAATAAACACTTTTCCAAAAACAAGCTCTAAATCATGTTGAAAAACAGAAATAAGCACTTTTCAAAAACAAGCTCCAAATCATGTTGAAATACAGAAATAAACAATTTTCCATAAACAAGCTCTAAATCATGTTTGATGCACTCTGTAAGTAAAACATTTTTCAGTACTGTTTAATCAGGATGATAGGAACACTGTGGACAGTTTTCAGCAAGTTGCAACATTGAAATACAGAAATAAACACTTTTCCAAAAACAAGCTCTAAATCATGTTGAAATACAGAAATAAGCACTTTTCAAATACAAGCTCCAAATCATGTTGAAATACAGAAATAAACACTTTTCCATAAACAAGCTCTAAATCATGTTTGATGCACTCTGTAAGTTCATTTGTTTTCAGTACTGTTTAATCAGGATGATAGGAACACTGTGGACAGTTTTTAGCAAGTTGCAACATTGAAATACAGAAATAAACACTTTTCCAAAAACAAGCTCTAAATCATGTTGAAAAACAGAAATAAGCACTTTTCAAAAACAAGCTTCAAATCATGTTGAAATACAGAAATAAGCACTTTTCAAAAACAAGCTCCAAATCATGTTGAAATACAGAAATAAACACTTTTCCATAAACAAGCTCTAAATCATGTTTGATGCACTCTGTAAGTAAAAAAAATTTCAGTACTGTTTAATCAGGATGATAGGAACACTGTGGACAGTTTTCAGCAAGTTGCAACATTGAAATACAGAAATAAACACTTTTCCAAAAACAAGCTCCAAATCACGTTGAAATACAGAAATAAACACTTTTCCGTAAACAAGCTCTAAATCATGTTTGATGCACTCTGTAAGTTAATTTTTTTTCAGTACTGTTTAATCAGGATGATAGGAACACTGTGGACAGTTTTTAGCAAGTTGCAACATTGAAATACAGAAATAAACACTTTTCCAAAAACAAGCTCTAAATCATGTTGAAATACAGAAATAAGCACTTTTCAAAAACAAGCTCCAAATCATGTTGAAATACAGAAATAAACACTTTTCCATAAACAAGCTCTAAATCATGTTTGATGCACTCTGTAAGTAAAACATTTTTCAGTACTGTTTAATCAGGATGATAGGAACACTGTGGACAGTTTTCAGCAAGTTGCAACATTGAAATACAGAAATAAACACTTTTCCAAAAACAAGCTCTAAATCATGTTGAAATACAGAAATAAGCACTTTTCAAATACAAGCTCCAAATCATGTTGAAATACAGAAATAAACACTTTTCCATAAACAAGCTCTAAATCATGTTTGAGGCACTCTGTAAGTTAATTTTTTTTCAGTACTGTTTAATCAGGATGATAGGAACACTGTGGACAGTTTTCAGCAAGTTGCAACATTGAAATACAGAAATAAACACTTTTCCAAAAACAAGCTCCAAATCATGTTGAAATACAGAAATAAGCACTTTCCAAAAACAAGCTCCAAATCATGTTGAAATACAGAAATAAACACTTTTCCATAAACAAGCTCTAAATCATGTTTGATGCACTCTGTAAGTAAAACATTTTTCAGTACTGTTTAATCAGGATGATAGGAACACTGTGGACAGTTTTCAGCAAGTTGCAACATTGAAATACAGAAATAAACACTTTTCCAAAAACAAGCTCTAAATCATGTTGAAATACAGAAATAAGCACTTTTCAAATACAAGCTCCAAATCATGTTGAAATACAGAAATAAACACTTTTCCATAAACAAGCTCTAAATCATGTTTGATGCACTCTGTAAGTTAATTTTTTTTCAGTACTGTTTAATCAGGATGATAGGAACACTGTGGACAGTTTTCAGCAAGTTGCAACATTGAAATACAGAAATAAACACTTTTCCATAAACAAGCTCTAAATCATGTTTGAGGCACTCTGTAAGTGAATTTTTTTTCAGTACTGTTTAATCAGGATGATAGGAACACTGTGGACAGTTTTTAGCAAGTTGCAACATTGAAATACAGAAATAAACACTTTTCCAAAAACAAGCTCTAAATCATGTTGAAAAACAGAAATAAGCACTTTTCAAAAACAAGCTCCAAATCATGATGAAATACAGAAATAAACACTTTTCCATAAACAAGCTCTAAATCATGTTGAAATACAGAAATAAACACTTTTCAAAAACAAGCTCCAAATCATGTTGAAATACAGAAATAAACACTTTTCCATAAACAAGCTCTAAATCATGTTTGATGCACTCTGTAAGTAAAACATTTTTCAGTACTGTTTAATCAGGATGATAGGAACACTGTGGACAGTTTTCAGCAAGTTGCAACATTGAAATACAGAAATAAACACTTTTCCAAAAACAAGCTCTAAATCATGTTGAAATACAGAAATAAGCACTTTTCAAATACAAGCTCCAAATCATGTTGAAATACAGAAATAAACACTTTTCCATAAACAAGCTCTAAATCATGTTTGATGCACTCTGTAAGTTAATTTTTTTCCAGTACTGTTTAATCAGGATGATAGGAACACTGTGGACAGTTTTCAGCAAGTTGCAACATTGAAATACAGAAATAAACACTTTTCCAAAAACAAGCTCTAAATCATGTTGAAAAACAGAAATAAGCACTTTTCAAAAACAAGCTCCAAATCATGTTGAAATACAGAAATAAACACTTTTCCATAAACAAGCTCTAAATCATGTTTGATGCACTCTGTAAGTAAATTTTTTTCCAGTACTGTTTAATCAGGATGATAGGAACACTGTGGACAGTTTTTAGCAAGTTGCAACATTGAAATACAGAAATAAACACTTTTCCAAAAACAAGCTCTAAATCATGTTGAAAAACAGAAATAAGCACTTTTCAAAAACAAGCTCCAAATCATGTTGAAATACAGAAATAAACACTTTTCCATAAACAAGCTCCAAATCATGTTGAAATACAGAAATAAACACTTTTCCATAAACAAGCTTTAAATCATGTTTGATGCACTCTGTAAGTAAAACAAAATTCAGTACTGTTTAATCAGGATGATAGGAACACTGTGGACAGTTTTCAGCAAGTTGCAACATTGAAATACAGAAATAAACACTTTTCCAAAAACAAGCTCCAAATCATGTTGAAATACAGAAATAAACACTTTTCCATAAACAAGCTCTAAATCATGTTTGATGCACTCTGTAAGTTAATTTTTTTTCAGTACTGTTTAATCAGGATGATAGGAACACTGTGGACAGTTTTCAGCAAGTTGCAACATTGAAATACAGAAATAAACACTTTTCCAAAAACAAGCTCCAAATCATGTTGAAATACAGAAATAAACACTTTTCCATAAACAAGCTCTAAATCATGTTTGATGCACTCTGTAAGTTAATTTTTTTTCAGTACTGTTCAATCAGGATGATAGGAACACTGTGGACAGTTTTCAGCAAGTTGCAACATTGAAAAACAGAAATAAGCACTTTTCAAAAACAAGCTTCAAATCATGTTGAAATACAGAAATAAGCACTTTTCAAAAACAAGCTCCAAATCATGTTGGAATACAGAAATAAACACTTTTCCATAAACAAGCTCTAAATCATGTTTGATGCACTCTGTAAGTAAAACATTTTTCAGTACTGTTTAATCAGGATGATAGGAACACTGTGGACAGTTTTCAGCAAGTTGCAACATTGAAATACAGAAATAAACACTTTTCCAAAAACAAGCTCCAAATCATGTTGAAATACAGAAATAAACACTTTTCCATAAACAAGCTCTAAATCATGTTTGATGCACTCTGTAAGTAAAAAAAAATTCAGTACTGTTTAATCAGGATGATAGGAACACTGTGGACAGTTTTCAGCAAGTTGCAACATTGAAATACAGAAATAAACACTTTTCCAAAAACAAGCTCCAAATCACGTTGAAATACAGAAATAAACACTTTTCCGTAAACAAGCTCTAAATCATGTTTGATGCACTCTGTAAGTTAATTTTTTTTCAGTACTGTTTAATCAGGATGATAGGAACACTGTGGACAGTTTTCAGCAAGTTGCAACATTGAAATACAGAAATAAACACTTTTCCAAAAACAAGCTCTAAATCATGTTGGAATACAGAAATAAACACTTTTCCATAAACAAGCTCTAAATCATGTTTGATGCACTCTGTAAGTAAAACATTTTTCAGTACTGTTTAATCAGGATGATAGGAACACTGTGGACAGTTTTCAGCAAGTTGCAACATTGAAATACAGAAATAAACACTTTTCCAAAAACAAGCTCTAAATCATGTTGAAATACAGAAATAAGCACTTTTCAAAAACAAGCTCCAAATCATGTTGAAATACAGAAATAAACACTTTTCCATAAACAAGCTCTAAATCATGTTTGATGCACTCTGTAAGTGAATTTTTTTCCAGTACTGTTTAATCAGGATGATAGGAACACTGTGGACAGTTTTCAGCAAGTTGCAACATTGAAATACAGAAATAAACACTTTTCCAAAAACAAGCTCTAAATCATGTTGAAAAACAGAAATAAGCACTTTTCAAAAACAAGCTCCAAATCATGTTGAAATACAGAAATAAACACTTTTCCATAAACAAGCTCTAAATCATGTTTGATGCACTCTGTAAGTAAATTTTTTTCCAGTACTGTTTAATCAGGATGATAGGAACACTGTGGACAGTTTTTAGCAAGTTGCAACATTGAAATACAGAAATAAACACTTTTCCAAAAACAAGCTCTAAATCATGTTGAAAAACAGAAATAAGCACTTTTCAAAAACAAGCTCCAAATCATGTTGAAATACAGAAATAAACACTTTTCCATAAACAAGCTCTAAATCATGTTTGATGCACTCTGTAAGTAAAAAAAATTTCAGTACTGTTTAATCAGGATGATAGGAACACTGTGGACAGTTTTCAGCAAGTTGCAACATTGAAATACAGAAATAAACACTTTCCAAATCACGTTGAAATACAGAAATAAACACTTTTCCGTAAACAAGCTCTAAATCATGTTTGATGCACTCTGTAAGTAAATTTTTTTTCAGTACTGTTTAATCAGGATGATAGGAACACTGTGGACAGTTTTCAGCAAGTTGCAACATTGAAATACAGAAATAAACACTTTTCCAAAAACAAGCTCCAAATCACGTTGAAATACAGAAATAAACACTTTTCCGTAAACAAGCTCTAAATCATGTTTGATGCACTCTGTAAGTGAATTTTTTTTCAGTACTGTTTAATCAGGATGATAGGAACACTGTGGACTGTTTTCAGCAAGTTGCAACATTGAAATACAGAAATAAACACTTTTCCAAAAACAAGCTCTAAATCATGTTGAAAAACAGAAATAAGCACTTTTCAAAAACAAGCTCCAAATCATGTTGAAATACAGAAATAAACACTTTTCCAAAAACAAGCTCCAAATCATGTTGAAATACAGAAATAAACACTTTTCCATAAACAAGCTTTAAATCATGTTTGATGCACTCTGTAAGTGAATTTTTTTTCAGTACTGTTTAATCAGGATGATAGGAACACTGTGGACAGTTTTCAGCAAGTTGCAACATTGAAATACAGAAATAAACACTTTTCCAAAAACAAGCTCCAAATCACGTTGAAATACAGAAATAAACACTTTTCCGTAAACAAGCTCTAAATCATGTTTGATGCACTCTGTAAGTAAATTTTTTTTCAGTACTGTTTAATCAGGATGATAGGAACACTGTGGACAGTTTTCAGCAAGTTGCAACATTGAAATACAGAAATAAACACTTTTCCAAAAACAAGCTCCAAATCACGTTGAAATACAGAAATAAACACTTTTCCGTAAACAAGCTCTAAATCATGTTTGATGCACTCTGTAAGTTAATTTTTTTTCAGTACTGTTTAATCAGGATGATAGGAACACTGTGGACTGTTTTCAGCAAGTTGCAACATTGAAATACAGAAATAAACACTTTTCCAAAAACAAGCTCTAAATCATGTTGAAAAACAGAAATAAGCACTTTTCAAAAACAAGCTCCAAATCATGTTGAAATACAGAAATAAACACTTTTCCATAAACAAGCTCCAAATCATGTTGAAATACAGAAATAAACACTTTTCCATAAACAAGCTTTAAATCATGTTTGATGCACTCTGTAAGTAAAAAAAAATTCAGTACTGTTTAATCAGGATGATAGGAACACTGTGGACAGTTTTCAGCAAGTTGCAACATTGAAATACAGAAATAAACACTTTTCCAAAAACAAGCTCCAAATCACGTTGAAATACAGAAATAAACACTTTTCCGTAAACAAGCTCTAAATCATGTTTGATGCACTCTGTAAGTAAATTTTTTTTCAGTACTGTTTAATCAGGATGATAGGAACACTGTGGACAGTTTTCAGCAAGTTGCAACATTGAAATACAGAAATAAACACTTTTCCAAAAACAAGCTCCAAATCATGTTGAAATACAGAAATAAACACTTTTCCATAAACAAGCTCTAAATCATGTTTGATGCACTCTGTAAGTGAATTTTTTTTCAGTACTGTTTAATCAGGATGATAGGAACACTGTGGACAGTTTTCAGCAAGTTGCAACATTGAAATACAGAAATAAACACTTTTCCAAAAACAAGCTCCAAATCATGTTGAAATACAGAAATAAACACTTTTCCATAAACAAGCTCTAAATCATGTTTGATGCACTCTGTAAGTGAATTTTTTTTCAGTACTGTTCAATCAGGATGATAGGAACACTGTGGACAGTTTTCAGCAAGTTGCAACATTGAAAAACAGAAATAAGCACTTTTCAAAAACAAGCTTCAAATCATGTTGAAATACAGAAATAAGCACTTTTCAAAAACAAGCTCCAAATCATGTTGAAATACAGAAATAAACACTTTTCCATAAACAAGCTCTAAATCATGTTTGATGCACTCTGTAAGTAAAAAAAAATTCAGTACTGTTTAATCAGGATGATAGGAACACTGTGGACAGTTTTCAGCAAGTTGCAACATTGAAATACAGAAATAAACACTTTTCCAAAAACAAGCTCCAAATCATGTTGAAATACAGAAATAAACACTTTTCCATAAACAAGCTCTAAATCATGTTTGATGCACTCTGTAAGTTAATTTTTTTTCAGTACTGTTTAATCAGGATGATAGGAACACTGTGGACAGTTTTCAGAAAGTTGCAACATTGAAATACAGAAATAAACACTTTTCCAAAAACAAGCTCTAAATCATGTTGAAATACAGAAATAAGCACTTTTCAAAAACAAGCTCCAAATCATGTTGGAATACAGAAATAAACACTTTTCCATAAACAAGCTCTAAATCATGTTTGATGCACTCTGTAAGTGAATTTTTTTTCAGTACTGTTTAATCAGGATGATAGGAACACTGTGGACAGTTTTCAGCAAGTTGCAACATTGAAATACAGAAATAAACACTTTTCCAAAAACAAGCTCTAAATCATGTTGAAATACAGAAATAAGCACTTTTCAAATACAAGCTCCAAATCATGTTGAAATACAGAAATAAACACTTTTCCATAAACAAGCTCTAAATCATGTTTGATGCACTCTGTAAGTTAATTTTTTTCCAGTACTGTTTAATCAGGATGATAGGAACACTGTGGACAGTTTTTAGCAAGTTGCAACATTGAAATACAGAAATAAACACTTTTCCAAAAACAAGCTCTAAATCATGTTGAAAAACAGAAATAAGCACTTTTCAAAAACAAGCTCCAAATCATGTTGAAATACAGAAATAAACACTTTTCCATAAACAAGCTCTAAATCATGTTTGATGCACTCTGTAAGTAAATTTTTTTCCAGTACTGTTTAATCAGGATGATAGGAACACTGTGGACAGTTTTTAGCAAGTTGCAACATTGAAATACAGAAATAAACACTTTTCCAAAAACAAGCTCTAAATCATGTTGAAAAACAGAAATAAGCACTTTTCAAAAACAAGCTCCAAATCATGTTGAAATACAGAAATAAACACTTTTCCATAAACAAGCTCTAAATCATGTTTGATGCACTCTGTAAGTAAAAAAAATTTCAGTACTGTTTAATCAGGATGATAGGAACACTGTGGACAGTTTTCAGCAAGTTGCAACATTGAAATACAGAAATAAACACTTTTCCAAAAACAAGCTCCAAATCACGTTGAAATACAGAAATAAACACTTTTCCGTAAACAAGCTCTAAATCATGTTTGATGCACTCTGTAAGTTAATTTTTTTTCAGTACTGTTTAATCAGGATGATAGGAACACTGTGGACAGTTTTTAGCAAGTTGCAACATTGAAATACAGAAATAAACACTTTTCCAAAAACAAGCTCCAAATCACGTTGAAATACAGAAATAAACACTTTTCCGTAAACAAGCTCTAAATCATGTTTGATGCACTCTGTAAGTTAATTTTTTTTCAGTACTGTTTAATCAGGATGATAGGAACACTGTGGACAGTTTTCAGCAAGTTGCAACATTGAAATACAGAAATAAACACTTTTCCAAAAACAAGCTCTAAATCATGTTGAAATACAGAAATAAGCACTTTTCAAAAACAAGCTCCAAATCATGTTGAAATACAGAAATAAACACTTTTCCATAAACAAGCTCTAAATCATGTTTGATGCACTCTGTAAGTAAAACATTTTTCAGTACTGTTTAATCAGGATGATAGGAACACTGTGGACAGTTTTCAGCAAGTTGCAACATTGAAATACAGAAATAAACACTTTTCCAAAAACAAGCTCTAAATCATGTTGAAATACAGAAATAAGCACTTTTCAAATACAAGCTCCAAATCATGTTGAAATACAGAAATAAACACTTTTCCATAAACAAGCTCTAAATCATGTTTGATGCACTCTGTAAGTTAATTTTTTTCCAGTACTGTTTAATCAGGATGATAGGAACACTGTGGACAGTTTTTAGCAAGTTGCAACATTGAAATACAGAAATAAACACTTTTCCAAAAACAAGCTCTAAATCATGTTGAAAAACAGAAATAAGCACTTTTCAAAAACAAGCTCCAAATCATGTTGAAATACAGAAATAAACACTTTTCCATAAACAAGCTCTAAATCATGTTTGATGCACTCTGTAAGTAAATTTTTTTCCAGTACTGTTTAATCAGGATGATAGGAACACTGTGGACAGTTTTCAGCAAGTTGCAACATTGAAATACAGAAATAAACACTTTTCCAAAAACAAGCTCCAAATCACGTTGAAATACAGAAATAAACACTTTTCCGTAAACAAGCTCTAAATCATGTTTGATGCACTCTGTAAGTTAATTTTTTTTCAGTACTGTTTAATCAGGATGATAGGAACACTGTGGACTGTTTTCAGCAAGTTGCAACATTGAAATACAGAAATAAACACTTTTCCAAAAACAAGCTCTAAATCATGTTGAAAAACAGAAATAAGCACTTTTCAAAAACAAGCTCCAAATCATGTTGAAATACAGAAATAAACACTTTTCCATAAACAAGCTCTAAATCATGTTTGATGCACTCTGTAAGTAAAACATTTTTCAGTACTGTTTAATCAGGATGATAGGAACACTGTGGACAGTTTTCCGCAAGTTGCAACATTGAAATACAGAAATAAACACTTTTCCAAAAACAAGCTCCAAATCATGTTGAAATACAGAAATAAACACTTTTCCATAAACAAGCTCTAAATCATGTTTGATGCACTCTGTAAGTTAATTTTTTTCCAGTACTGTTTAATCAGGATGATAGGAACACTGTGGACAGTTTTTAGCAAGTTGCAACATTGAAATACAGAAATAAACACTTTTCCAAAAACAAGCTCTAAATCATGTTGAAAAACAGAAATAAGCACTTTTCAAAAACAAGCTCCAAATCATGATGAAATACAGAAATAAACACTTTTCCATAAACAAGCTCTAAATCATGTTTGATGCACTCTGTAAGTTAATTTTTTTCCAGTACTGTTTAATCAGGATGATAGGAACACTGTGGACAGTTTTTAGCAAGTTGCAACATTGAAATACAGAAATAAACACTTTTCCAAAAACAAGCTCTAAATCATGTTGAAAAACAGAAATAAGCACTTTTCAAAAACAAGCTCCAAATCATGTTGAAATACAGAAATAAACACTTTTCCATAAACAAGCTCTAAATCATGTTTGATGCACTCTGTAAGTAAATTTTTTTCCAGTACTGTTTAATCAGGATGATAGGAACACTGTGGACAGTTTTTAGCAAGTTGCAACATTGAAATACAGAAATAAACACTTTTCCAAAAACAAGCTCTAAATCATGTTGAAAAACAGAAATAAGCACTTTTCAAAAACAAGCTCCAAATCATGTTGAAATACAGAAATAAACACTTTTCCATAAACAAGCTCCAAATCATGTTGAAATACAGAAATAAACACTTTTCCATAAACAAGCTTTAAATCATGTTTGATGCACTCTGTAAGTAAAAAAAATTTCAGTACTGTTTAATCAGGATGATAGGAACACTGTGGACAGTTTTCAGCAAGTTGCAACATTGAAATACAGAAATAAACACTTTTCCAAAAACAAGCTCCAAATCACGTTGAAATACAGAAATAAACACTTTTCCGTAAACAAGCTCTAAATCATGTTTGATGCACTCTGTAAGTTAATTTTTTTTCAGTACTGTTTAATCAGGATGATAGGAACACTGTGAACAGTTTTTAGCAAGTTGCAACATTGAAATACAGAAATAAACACTTTTCCAAAAACAAGCTCTAAATCATGTTGAAAAACAGAAATAAGCACTTTTCAAAAACAAGCTTCAAATCATGTTGAAATACAGAAATAAGCACTTTTCAAAAACAAGCTCCAAATCATGTTGAAATACAGAAATAAAGACTTTTCCATAAACAAGCTCTAAATCATGTTTGATGCACTCTGTAAGTTCATTTTTTTTCAGTACTGTTTAATCAGGATGATAGGAACACTGTGGACAGTTTTTAGCAAGTTGCAACATTGAAATACAGAAATAAACACTTTTCCAAAAACAAGCTCTAAATCATGTTGAAAAACAGAAATAAGCACTTTTCAAAAACAAGCTTCAAATCATGTTGAAATACAGAAATAAGCACTTTTCCATAAACAAGCTCTAAATCATGTTTGATGCACTCTGTAAGTAAATTTTTTTTCAGTACTGTTTAATCAGGATGATAGGAACACTGTGGACAGTTTTTAGCAAGTTGCAACATTGAAATACAGAAATAAACACTTTTCCAAAAACAAGCTCTAAATCATGTTGAAAAACAGAAATAAGCACTTTTCAAAAACAAGCTCCAAATCATGTTGAAATACAGAAATAAACACTTTTCCATAAACAAGCTCTAAATCATGTTTGATGCACTCTGTAAGTAAAAAAAATTTCAGTACTGTTTAATCAGGATGATAGGAACACTGTGGACAGTTTTCAGCAAGTTGCAACATTGAAATACAGAAATAAACACTTTTCCAAAAACAAGCTCCAAATCATGTTGAAATACAGAAATAAACACTTTTCCGTAAACAAGCTCTAAATCATGTTTGATGCACTCTGTAAGTTAATTTTTTTTCAGTACTGTTTAATCAGGATGATAGGAACACTGTGGACAGTTTTTAGCAAGTTGCAACATTGAAATACAGAAATAAGCACTTTTCAAAAACAAGCTCCAAATCATGTTGAAATACAGAAATAAACACTTTTCCATAAACAAGCTCTAAATCATGTTTGATGCACTCTGTAAGTTCATTTTTTTTCAGTACTGTTTAATCAGGATGATAGGAACACTGTGGACAGTTTTCAGCAAGGTTGCAACATTGAAATACAGAAATAAACACTTTTCCATAAACAAGCTCTAAATCATGTTTGATGCACTCTGTAAATTAATTTTTTTTCAGTACTGTTTAATCAGGATGATAGGAACACTGTGAACAGTTTTTAGCAAGTTGCAACATTGAAATACAGAAATAAACACTTTTCCAAAAACAAGCTCTAAATCATGTTTGATGCACTCTGTAAGTTAATTTTTTTTCAGTACTGTTTAATCAGGATGATAGGAACACTGTGAACAGTTTTTAGCAAGTTGCAACATTGAAATACAGAAATAAACACTTTTCCAAAAACAAGCTCTAAATCATGTTGAAAAACAGAAATAAGCACTTTTCAAAAACAAGCTCCAAATCATGTTGAAATACAGAAATAAACACTTTTCCATAAACAAGCTCTAAATCATGTTTGATGCACTCTGTAAGTTAATTTTTTTTCAGTACTGTTTAATCAGGATGATAGGAACACTGTGGACAGTTTTCAGCAAGTTGCAACATTGAAATACAGAAATAAACACTTTTCAAAAACAAGCTCCAAATCATGTTGAAATACAGAAATAAACACTTTTCCATAAACAAGCTCTAAATCATGTTTGATGCACTCTGTAAGTAAAACATTTTTCAGTACTGTTTAATCAGGATGATAGGAACACTGTGGACAGTTTTTAGCAAGTTGCAACATTGAAATACAGAAATAAACACTTTTCCAAAAACAAGCTCTAAATCATGTTGAAAAACAGAAATAAGCACTTTTCAAAAACAAGCTCCAAATCATGTTGAAATACAGAAATAAACACTTTTCCATAAACAAGCTCTAAATCATGTTTGATGCACTCTGTAAGTTAATTTTTTTTCAGTACTGTTTAATCAGGATGATAGGAACACTGTGAACAGTTTTTAGCAAGTTGCAACATTGAAATACAGAAATAAACACTTTTCCAAAAACAAGCTCTAAATCATGTTTGATGCACTCTGTAAGTTAATTTTTTTTCAGTACTGTTTAATCAGGATGATAGGAACACTGTGAACAGTTTTTAGCAAGTTGCAACATTGAAATACAGAAATAAACACTTTTCCAAAAACAAGCTCTAAATCATGTTGAAAAACAGAAATAAGCACTTTTCAAAAACAAGCTCCAAATCATGTTGAAATACAGAAATAAACACTTTTCCATAAACAAGCTCTAAATCATGTTTGATGCACTCTGTAAGTTAATTTTTTTCCAGTACTGTTTAATCAGGATGATAGGAACACTGTGGACAGTTTTTAGCAAGTTGCAACATTGAAATACAGAAATAAACACTTTTCCAAAAACAAGCTCTAAATCATGTTGAAATACAGAAATAAACACTTTTCAAAAACAAGCTCCAAATCATGTTGAAATACAGAAATAAACACTTTTCCATAAACAAGCTCTAAATCATGTTTGATGCACTCTGTAAGTAAAACATTTTTCAGTACTGTTTAATCAGGATGATAGGAACACTGTGGACAGTTTTTAGCAAGTTGCAACATTGAAATACAGAAATAAACACTTTTCCAAAAACAAGCTCTAAATCATGTTGAAAAACAGAAATAAGCACTTTTCAAAAACAAGCTCCAAATCATGTTGAAATACAGAAATAAACACTTTTCCATAAACAAGCTCTAAATCATGTTTGATGCACTCTGTAAGTAAAAAAAATTTCAGTACTGTTTAATCAGGATGATAGGAACACTGTGGACAGTTTTCAGCAAGTTGCAACATTGAAATACAGAAATAAACACTTTTCCAAAAACAAGCTCCAAATCACGTTGAAATACAGAAATAAACACTTTTCCGTAAACAAGCTCTAAATCATGTTTGATGCACTCTGTAAGTTAATTTTTTTTCAGTACTGTTTAATCAGGATGATAGGAACACTGTGGACAGTTTTTAGCAAGTTGCAACATTGAAATACAGAAATAAGCACTTTTCAAAAACAAGCTCCAAATCATGTTGAAATACAGAAATAAACACTTTTCCATAAACAAGCTCTAAATCATGTTTGATGCACTCTGTAAGTTCATTTTTTTTCAGTACTGTTTAATCAGGATGATAGGAACACTGTGGACAGTTTTCAGCAAGGTTGCAACATTGAAATACAGAAATAAACACTTTTCCAAAAACAAGCTCTAAATCATGTTTGATGCACTCTGTAAGTTAATTTTTTTTCAGTACTGTTTAATCAGGATGATAGGAACACTGTGAACAGTTTTTAGCAAGTTGCAACATTGAAATACAGAAATAAACACTTTTCCAAAAACAAGCTCTAAATCATGTTTGATGCACTCTGTAAGTTAATTTTTTTTCAGTACTGTTTAATCAGGATGATAGGAACACTGTGAACAGTTTTTAGCAAGTTGCAACATTGAAATACAGAAATAAACACTTTTCCAAAAACAAGCTCTAAATCATGTTGAAAAACAGAAATAAGCACTTTTCAAAAACAAGCTCCAAATCATGTTGAAATACAGAAATAAACACTTTTCCATAAACAAGCTCTAAATCATGTTTGATGCACTCTGTAAGTTAATTTTTTTCAGTACTGTTTAATCAGGATGATAGGAACACTGTGGACAGTTTTTAGCAAGTTGCAACATTGAAATACAGAAATAAACACTTTTCCAAAAACAAGCTCTAAATCATGTTGAAATACAGAAATAAACACTTTTCAAAAACAAGCTCCAAATCATGTTGAAATACAGAAATAAACACTTTTCCATAAACAAGCTCTAAATCATGTTTGATGCACTCTGTAAGTAAAACATTTTTCAGTACTGTTTAATCAGGATGATAGGAACACTGTGGACAGTTTTCAGCAAGTTGCAACATTGAAATACAGAAATAAACACTTTTCCAAAAACAAGCTCTAAATCATGTTGAAATACAGAAATAAGCACTTTTCAAATACAAGCTCCAAATCATGTTGAAATACAGAAATAAACACTTTTCCATAAACAAGCTCTAAATCATGTTTGATGCACTCTGTAAGTTAATTTTTTTCCAGTACTGTTTAATCAGGATGATAGGAACACTGTGGACAGTTTTTAGCAAGTTGCAACATTGAAATACAGAAATAAACACTTTTCCAAAAACAAGCTCTAAATCATGTTGAAAAACAGAAATAAGCACTTTTCAAAAACAAGCTCCAAATCATGATGAAATACAGAAATAAACACTTTTCCATAAACAAGCTCTAAATCATGTTTGATGCACTCTGTAAGTTAATTTTTTTCCAGTACTGTTTAATCAGGATGATAGGAACACTGTGGACAGTTTTTAGCAAGTTGCAACATTGAAATACAGAAATAAACACTTTTCCAAAAACAAGCTCTAAATCATGTTGAAAAACAGAAATAAGCACTTTTCAAAAACAAGCTCCAAATCATGTTGAAATACAGAAATAAACACTTTTCCATAAACAAGCTCTAAATCATGTTTGATGCACTCTGTAAGTTCATTTTTTTTCAGTACTGTTTAATCAGGATGATAGGAACACTGTGGACAGTTTTCAGCAAGGTTGCAACATTGAAATACAGAAATAAACACTTTTCCATAAACAAGCTCTAAATCATGTTTGATGCACTCTGTAAGTTAATTTTTTTTCAGTACTGTTTAATCAGGATGATAGGAACACTGTGAACAGTTTTTAGCAAGTTGCAACATTGAAATACAGAAATAAACACTTTTCCAAAAACAAGCTCTAAATCATGTTTGATGCACTCTGTAAGTTAATTTTTTTTCAGTACTGTTTAATCAGGATGATAGGAACACTGTGAACAGTTTTTAGCAAGTTGCAACATTGAAATACAGAAATAAACACTTTTCCAAAAACAAGCTCTAAATCATGTTGAAAAACAGAAATAAGCACTTTTCAAAAACAAGCTCCAAATCATGTTGAAATACAGAAATAAACACTTTTCCATAAACAAGCTCTAAATCATGTTTGATGCACTCTGTAAGTTAATTTTTTTCCAGTACTGTTTAATCAGGATGATAGCAACACTGTGGACAGTTTTTAGCAAGTTGCAACATTGAAATACAGAAATAAACACTTTTCCAAAAACAAGCTCTAAATCATGTTGAAATACAGAAATAAACACTTTTCCATAAACAAGCTCTAAATCATGTTTGATGCACTCTGTAAGTAAAACATTTTTCAGTACTGTTTAATCAGGATGATAGGAACACTGTGGACAGTTTTCAGCAAGTTGCAACATTGAAATACAGAAATAAACACTTTTCCAAAAACAAGCTCTAAATCATGTTGAAATACAGAAATAAGCACTTTTCAAATACAAGCTCCAAATCATGTTGAAATACAGAAATAAACACTTTTCCATAAACAAGCTCTAAATCATGTTTGATGCACTCTGTAAGTTAATTTTTTTTCAGTACTGTTTAATCAGGATGATAGGAACACTGTGGACAGTTTTTAGCAAGTTGCAACATTGAAATACAGAAATAAACACTTTTCCAAAAACAAGCTCTAAATCATGTTGAAAAACAGAAATAAGCACTTTTCAAAAACAAGCTCCAAATCATGTTGAAATACAGAAATAAACACTTTTCCATAAACAAGCTCTAAATCATGTTTGATGCACTCTGTAAGTTAATTTTTTTTCAGTACTGTTTAATCAGGATGATAGGAACACTGTGAACAGTTTTTAGCAAGTTGCAACATTGAAATACAGAAATAAACACTTTTCCAAAAACAAGCTCTAAATCATGTTGAAAAACAGAAATAAGCACTTTTCAAAAACAAGCTTCAAATCATGTTGAAATACAGAAATAAGCACTTTTCAAAAACAAGCTCCAAATCATGTTGAAATACAGAAATAAAGACTTTTCCATAAACAAGCTCTAAATCATGTTTGATGCACTCTGTAAGTTAAATTTTTTTTCAGTACTGTTTAATCAGGATGATAGGAACACTGTGGACAGTTTTTAGCAAGTTGCAACATTGAAATACAGAAATAAACACTTTTCCAAAAACAAGCTCTAAATCATGTTGAAAAACAGAAATAAGCACTTTTCAAAAACAAGCTCCAAATCATGTTGAAATACAGAAATAAACACTTTTCCATAAACAAGCTCTAAATCATGTTTGATGCACTCTGTAAGTAAAAAAAAATTCAGTACTGTTTAATCAGGATGATAGGAACACTGTGGACAGTTTTCAGCAAGTTGCAACATTGAAATACAGAAATAAACACTTTTCCAAAAACAAGCTCCAAATCACGTTGAAATACAGAAATAAACACTTTTCCGTAAACAAGCTCTAAATCATGTTTGATGCACTCTGTAAGTAAAAAAAATTTCAGTACTGTTTAATCAGGATGATAGGAACACTGTGGACAGTTTTCAGCAAGTTGCAACATTGAAATACAGAAATAAACACTTTTCCAAATACAAGCTCCAAATCATGTTGAAATACAGAAATAAGCACTTTTCAAAAACTAGCTCCAAATCATGTTGAAATACAGAATTAAACACTTTTCCATAAACAAGCTCTAAATCATGTTTGATGCACTCTGTAAGTTAATTTTTTTTCAGTACTGTTTAATCAGGATGATAGGAACACTGTGGACAGTTTTTAGCAAGTTGCAACATTGAAATACAGAAATAAACACTTTTCCAAAAACAAGCTCTAAATCATGTTGAAAAACAGAAATAAGCACTTTTCAAAAACAAGCTCCAAATCATGTTGAAATACAGAAATAAACACTTTTCCATAAACAAGCTCTAAATCATGTTTGATGCACTCTGTAAGTAAAAAAAATTTCAGTACTGTTTAATCAGGATGATAGGAACACTGTGGACAGTTTTCAGCAAGTTGCAACATTGAAATACAGAAATAAACACTTTTCCAAAAACAAGCTCCAAATCACGTTGAAATACAGAAATAAACACTTTTCCGTAAACAAGCTCTAAATCATGTTTGATGCACTCTGTAAGTTAATTTTTTTTCAGTACTGTTTAATCAGGATGATAGGAACACTGTGGACAGTTTTTAGCAAGTTGCAACATTGAAATACAGAAATAAGCACTTTTCAAAAACAAGCTCCAAATCATGTTGAAATACAGAAATAAACACTTTTCCATAAACAAGCTCTAAATCATGTTTGATGCACTCTGTAAGTTCATTTTTTTTCAGTACTGTTTAATCAGGATGATAGGAACACTGTGGACAGTTTTCAGCAAGGTTGCAACATTGAAATACAGAAATAAACACTTTTCCATAAACAAGCTCTAAATCATGTTTGATGCACTCTGTAAGTTAATTTTTTTTCAATACTGTTTAATCAGGATGATAGGAACACTGTGAACAGTTTTTAGCAAGTTGCAACATTGAAATACAGAAATAAACACTTTTCCAAAAACAAGCTCTAAATCATGTTGAAAAACAGAAATAAACACTTTTCCATAAACAAGCTCTAAATCATGTTTGATGCACTCTGTAAGTTAATTTTTTTTCAGTACTGTTTAATCAGGATGATAGGAACACTGTGAACAGTTTTTAGCAAGTTGCAACATTGAAATACAGAAATAAACACTTTTCCAAAAACAAGCTCTAAATCATGTTGAAAAACAGAAATAAGCACTTTTCAAAAACAAGCTTCAAATCATGTTGAAATACAGAAATAAGCACTTTTCAAAAACAAGCTCCAAATCATGTTGAAATACAGAAATAAACACTTTTCCATAAACAAGCTCTAAATCATGTTTGATGCACTCTGTAAGTTAATTTTTTTTCAGTACTGTTTAATCAGGATGATAGGAACACTGTGAACAGTTTTTAGCAAGTTGCAACATTGAAATACAGAAATAAACACTTTTCCAAAAACAAGCTCTAAATCATGTTGAAAAACAGAAATAAGCACTTTTCAAAAACAAGCTTCAAATCATGTTGAAATACAGAAATAAGCACTTTTCAAAAACAAGCTCCAAATCATGTTGAAATACAGAAATAAACACTTTTCCATAAACAAGCTCTAAATCATGTTTGATGCACTCTGTAAGTAAAAAAAAATTCAGTACTGTTTAATCAGGATGATAGGAACACTGTGGACAGTTTTCAGCAAGTTGCAACATAGAAATACAGAAATAAACACTTTTCCAAAAACAAGCTCCAAATCACGTTGAAATACAGAAATAAACACTTTTCCATAAACAAGCTCTAAATCATGTTTGATGCACTCTGTAAGTAAGTTTTTTTCAGTACTGTTTAATCAGGATGATAGGAACACTTTGGACAGTTTTCAGCAAGTTGCAACATTGAAATACAGAAATAAACACTTTTCCAAAAACAAGCTCTAAATCATGTTGAAATACAGAAATAAGCACTTTTCAAAAACAAGCTCCAAATCATGTTGAAATACAGAAATAAGCACTTTTCAAAAACAAGCTCCAAATCATGTTGAAATACAGAAATAAACACTTTTCCATAAACAAGCTCTAAATCATGTTTGATGCACTCTGTAAGTTAATTTTTTTTCAGTACTGTTTAATCAGGATGATAGGAACACTGTGAACAGTTTTTAGCAAGTTGCAACATTGAAATACAGAAATAAACACTTTTCCAAAAACAAGCTCTAAATCATGTTGAAAAACAGAAATAAGCACTTTTCAAAAACAAGCTTCAAATCATGTTGAAATACAGAAATAAGCACTTTTCAAAAACAAGCTCCAAATCATGTTGAAATACAGAAATAAACACTTTTCCATAAACAAGCTCTAAATCATGTTTGATGCACTCTGTAAGTAAAATTTTTTCAGTACTGTTTAATCAGGATGATAGGAACACTGTGGACAGTTTTCAGCAAGTTGCAACATTGAAATACAGAAATAAACACTTTTCCAAATACAAGCTCCAAATCATTTTGAAATACAGAAATAAGCACTTTTCAAAAACAAGCTCCAAATCATGTTGAAATACAGAAATAAACACTTTTCCATAAACAAGCTCTAAATCATGTTTGATGCACTCTGTAAGTAAAAAAAAATGCAGTACTGTTTAATCAGGATGATAGGAACACTGTGGACAGTTTTCAGCAAGTTGCAACATTGAAATACAGAAATAAACACTTTTCCAAAAACAAGCTCCAAATCATGTTGAAATACAGAAATAAACACTTTTCCATAAACAAGCTCTAAATCATGTTTGATGCACTCTGTAAGTTAATTTTTTTTCAGTACTGTTTAATCAGGATGATAGGAACACTGTGGACAGTTTTCAGCAAGTTGCAACATTGAAATACAGAAATAAACACTTTTCCAAATACAAGCTCCAAATCATGTTGAAATACAGAAATAAGCACTTTTCAAAAACTAGCTCCAAATCATGTTGAAATACAGAATTAAACACTTTTCCATAAACAAGCTTTAAATCATGTTTGATGCACTCTGTAAGTAAAAAAAAATTCAGTACTGTTTAATCAGGATGATAGGAACACTGTGGACAGTTTTCAGCAAGTTGCAACATTGAAATACAGAAATAAACACTTTTCCAAAAACAAGCTCCAAATCATGTTGAAATACAGAAATAAACACTTTTCCATAAACAAGCTCTAAATCATGTTTGATGCACTCTGTAAGTTAATTTTTTTTCAGTACTGTTTAATCAGGATGATAGGAACACTGTGGACAGTTTTCAGCAAGTTGCAACATTGAAATACAGAAATAAACACTTTTCCAAAAACAAGCTCCAAATCATGTTGAAATACAGAAATAAACACTTTTCCATAAACAAGCTCTAAATCATGTTTGATGCACTCTGTAAGTTCATTTGTTTTCAGTACTG